>NC_079515.1:15114355-15207313 GCF_000801105.2 Raphanus sativus
GTATATTAAAAGTAAAAAAAAAAGGTATTAGACTTGTGTTATTAAAAAATTGAAAGTCTATTACACTATGAGAAACTATCTATTTGTGTCAATTTTATAATATAAGAAAATGAGCTAATCTAATTACCTAAAAAAATATTTTGTCTAAAATAATCATAAAATATTTCAAATCAAAATAATTTAAAGTTGATTTATATCAAAAATATATTCAAAAATATACATATATTCAAAATTTTATTTTTACTAAAATATTTTCCAATAACCATTACTAAAAAAATGTTTCAATACGTACCATAAAAATATAATACAAAGTCCAATTTCATATACCAACTTATATTATGGTTTTTATATTTCACATTAAGTTTTAAAAATATAATATATGTTATTATTTATTTGATGGTACGTATAAAATACTATTAATTATATGATTACTTATATGATGGTACATTAAATTACGATTAGTTATATGATAACACATATATAATATATAATAGTGACTAGGGTGGGCGTTTAGGTACTCATTCAGGTATGTTTGGATTTTGGTTTTCTATGGTCAAAGATTTCAGCCCCATTCGAATATTTTTAGTTTTCTTTGATTCAGATTTGCAGTTCAGTTCGGGTTCGGATAATCCATTTAAATTATTTTGAAATTTTTAAAATTCATTATATACTTTAAATTTCTCAAAATCTATAAATAAAATAATATAGTACATATAATTTGGAATAAAATATGTCAGAATACCTAAACCTAACATATAAATTGGTTTAGTTTAAATATTTGGGATAGATAATCAATAATTATTTTAAGTATTTTGGTGTTTTGAGTATACTGTAACTGTTTTAGATATTTACTTTAGACTATTTGTATATATTTTCAAGTATTTAAACCAACTTAAAAGTATCATATATTTTTTGGATGTTTTTATATACATTAAATCTAAAAATAATTAATATATATAAGTATATAAATATAGTTCGGATACATTCGGGTATCTGAAATACTTTAATTCAGATCAGGTCGGTTTTGATTCTCTAAATACTAAAATTTAAATATTTTGTATATTTAATCAATTTCGGTACGGATTTGGTACTACCCTTTTGGATCAGAATCCGTTCAGTTTTTTGGATTCGGGATTTTCCCAACCCAACTACTGACATAAAAACAAAAGGAAACATATTTTTTTTTAAATACATTCGCACACTTACGCGGATCAAAGCCTAGTTAATACATTAATACATATACTTAACTGTCTAACAACTATCAATACTATCTCTATAATATTATTTGAGAAGTCATTTTCCTATGTGTCGTGCTCACGTTAATTCTCATGATGGTTGATTACATTGATACCCTTAATGAATTAAAAATATTACATTTAATACATATTATTTTTTTTTAAGTTTCCTTTTTGAAATTATCCATATAACATATATATTAAAAATGAAAATTTATAAATTTTTAAAATCAAATTTAGAAATGAAAATATATGTATATATAATATAATTTCATTAAAAAGGAAACTTCACAAGATAGTAGTATTTTATTTTAATAAAATAGTTGATTACACTGATTACCTTTAATAAATTAAAATTATTACATTTAAATACTATTTTTTTAGTTTCCTTTTTTTAAATTTTCCATAAAACATATATATTAAAAAGAAAATATATGTATACATAATATGATTTCATTAAAAAGAGAGATTTCACAAGATAATAATATTCTATTTTAGAAATCGAATTTAAAAACGAAAATATATGTATATATAATATGATTTTCATTAAAAAGGGAAATTTCACAAGATAATACTTACTTTATATTTATTGTTGCTTATACGAAAAATATATACATTTGTATATAATGTGATTTCATAATAACAAAATTTCAGAAAGATAATTTTAAGATTAGAAAAAGAAATATTATTTATTTTAAAACATAATTTAAAAAAAATACAAAATATATTTTCAAAGTAATATAAATATTTTGATATATCTATCTAATTTCTTAGATGATTACATAAAATAATTAAGTAACATAAACTAATCAACCTTATATCTAAAATAATAAATTATATTTAAAACTAAAAAAGACAACAACCAACCTAAATGCAAATAAGAAAATAATCAAACTTTTAATATATTTAGAGTAAAAATATTATAGTTGAATTCAGAAAAATAAATGCAATCCAATATACCTAAATGATAACTAAATCGACTAGATATAACATATCTAAAATCATATGTTTAATTAAAGTAATGTAATATTATTAATATAAATTATGCATAAAATTATAAATTAAATTTAAAATTAAAGTATATAGCAATCAAATATTATAGTATATTTATTTTATAAATGTTTATATCCGTGCATGAGCACGAGAAAATCACCTAGTAATATATATATATAGGAATCAAAATCTTCTTAATAATATATATATGAGTGTTGTCCAATTTGTTTTATGCATAGTTATGGAAGTTGATACAAAATATATACTAAATCTTTTTTAAAAAAATTATTATATCGCTAATGATATTCGAAAAAGTAAATAAAGACAGTTTTTTTATTTTTCCTAAAGATAAATTCGCAGACTATTAAAGATAAAATCGCAAACTAGAAAGTAAGAACATATTGTGATTTAACGTTAGCAAACTACAGTGTATATATATATTAGGTTTATAAGTTTAGAAACTAAATATGTAAATAAAGTACAATGTGTAACCGTAAATTAATGTGTTTGTGTATATGTGTAGAAAATCCTGGATTGCAGAGTTGAACAATTTAATGTGATGGTACACTCATTTAAACAAAACTAGGTGACCGACCCGCACCATGTGCGGGTATAAAAATATTGTATAATATTGATTGAGTTCAAATGTAAGAGAAGGTGGAACAAGTGAGAGTTTCAATGCTGAGACATGATTTGCGCAAATCTCCAAGATGCAGTAGGGGTGGAATTCGTTACTTTTTCGGTTCGGTTGGTTTGTTTAGTTCGATTTTAATATTTTTTTCAACTAAAGTAAACCATATTTAGGGTCTAACTGGTGACCACCTCGGGAATAGTAGGAACAAAAAGGAAAAGAATTGATGGGAATAAAATTATGGGAATGATGAGGAACGGTTATTCCATATCAAATTTGGTGAAGAATAAATTTGTTCTTTAATTCTCTACAATAAAAGGAATGAGAAGGAATGAAAAGGAATGACTATTCCTAATGAATGGTAAAATTTGTTAGGAACATTAAGGAATGCATTATTCCTCTTCATTCCTTGGTCACCAGTTAGACCTTTAGTCTAGTTCGGTGTGCTTTATGTCCAGTTTAGTTTATATTCGGTTCGGTTTGTTTTTTTTGGATCGGTTTAATTAGGCTCTTTGTCGCTTAATTTTTTAAAAGAAAAATTATGTTTTAAAACATAAATTATGTACACATAAACTATGTGAACTAAATTCAATATAAAACTGAAACAAAAACTTAAAAAGTCACAAAAAGTATATAAGAATAAAACAAATGAATGTTAACTAAAGTAAAAAAGATATCAACATCATTAGTATGTTTTTAATAAAAGTTAACTAATAAAAAAAACAAATGTAAGAAAAATATACAGGAAATAGTGATGTATTAAAAAATGTGATAGAAATCTCATAGATATCACAATCCCATAGAAACCTGAAAAGAAAATGTGATAAAATTTTAAAATATAATCCATAAGTAATATAAAATAAGAAGAACAATTATGAATTAAAAAAATCCCATAGAAACCTGCAAAAAATTGTCAAATTTTGTTAGCAATTGTACAATATAAAATAATTCGATATCATACAATATTTTTATACAATATTTTTTTGGATATACCGTAAACACTAATCTCTCTCTCTCTCTCTCTCCCCCCCTCTCTCTCTCCCCCTCTCTCTCCCTCTCTCTCCCTCTCTCCCCCTTTCTCTCCCTCTCTCCCTCTCTCCCTCTCTCCCTCTCTCCCTCTCTCTCTCCCCTCTCATCCTCCCTCCTCCCTCCGCCATCCCTCCTCTCTCCCTCCCTCCCTCCCTCTCCCTCTCTCTGCCTCTCTCTCTCTCTCACCTATTAATAGTGAGAAAAATATCTTTATTATTGATTTATATCATTACAATATCGCGAATTCCACAAAAGTAAAACAAAAAATTTAATTAATAGAAAATCTAACAAAAGCCACAGCTTAACCAATAGAAGAGTATACTATTGATAACACGTTTCAAAACTTAAACAATGTCAATGAGCTTCCGTTCAAATGCATAATTGATTCAATCTCCTCCAAAGATAAACTCTTAATTTGATCTTCTGATAAACACAAGCCTGAAAGAACATGTAAAAATTAATTTGATCTACTAACATTTTATTTTGATAAAAACATGAGCTAACTTGGTTTATCTGTACCTTTTCTTTGGTTGCATAATATATCTTGTGATAGTTTTTCCCAATTAGCAATTGCAAACGTTTTCTGGATTTGTGATACTATGTGTTAGCAATAGGACACAAAACAACTTGCGTAGATCTTTTTTGCTGATGCCCAATAACATGCTTCTTTAATAGTTTCAATATTTTCTTCATCATCGTCCTTCCGGATAACAGAAGAAGTTATATTTTTTCTAAAAAACGTCATTAGATTAAGTTTTGAAAATAATAAGCAACTTAAAATGTAGACCATAAGAAAATGTAAGATATATATATATATATGTATATACAACAGTGCTGATATGGTTGCACGATAAGTTAGTATCAAATATTATATTCGTACAATTTATTACATTTTTTTATTGCTATATAGATTTTTTGAATTTAATGTGTTAACATAAATCATTTTTAATTATTACCAATCAATCTTTTGAATTAAATATGATGAATATATGTTACGTGATGTTGCAATCATCATTAATGTGATAAATATGGACATATTTTTCATTCAAGGCAAATTGTGAGAACTAAATAATAAATAAGAAATAATATAATTGTTAAATGACATAGTGTTGATCTTCAAGACTACTGTCATGATCTTCTTGGCTTTTTCTTTTAGACAAAGGAGTTCCTGAAAAATCAAAGAACCAGAGGAAATATCACCTAATGACTGCAACATCAGGACCTGCAAAAGAAAAGGTTCATCTCATTAGTATGCTATTGTAAATATAAATAATAAGCAATTGTAAAGTATAATACATGTTTAGAAGGAAAAGAAGAAAAAATTAATTTTTCATAATAAATATTTAAATTGAATAAAGAAAGTTATTAAATCTACAATATCATAAGCTGATTTGAATTAAATATTAGTCTTCTTGCGCAAGTTAGATTTATTTAAAATATTCTTTAATAAATTCTCAATAAATCTTATACTTATAAGGTAATTTTATTTTTGGAATATCTTGTTGATAAAGTTAAAGGAGAACATCTCGTGAATAGATTGCACCAGAATTTTGGTTGACAAGTCTCACCATAAATATTAAGTTTTAAATGCATGATTTTGGAGAGAAAATATTTTGTCAATTAATTTGGTTTCTCTGACATCTAAAATATTTAGTGGGTATTGAATGAATTAAACACAAAAAGGGTCTCAAAAAGATGTTCTTTGAATCGAGAAAACACAAAAGGTAAGTAAAATGCTAGACTTTACTAAAATATTTAACTTTCACAATAAGCTATGTACCAGAATGTTCTCAAATTAACTTTAAAATTTATCTACCTATAAGTTAGGATTATTTATGGAATATATCTATATTATTAAAACAGAAGTACAAATATAAATTATCCCTAAGTTTTCCAACTTGTTTACAATGGCATGCCACTAAAATAATTAAATGAATCTATCTTTAAGGAATCATTTTTTTCCTATTTATTAAACTATTTCCTAAATCAAACTTAACTTAATTTTCGTATTTAATATATTTCCTTAAACCAATTAACTAATTTTTAGGGATATTCAAATTTGATATCGATTTTAACTATATAAAACTTGGATAATGTTACCATTAATTATTTTGAACAAAAATCAAGTTTAAATTAGATATTAAACAATATTATGAATATTCCTAAAATATATGTTTGACTTACCATTAATTATTTTGAACAATAAAAGTTATATATGCTAAGATTTAAATATCTTTAAACAACTTATAGAACAATATGAAATATTTGTAAGTGAATATTATTTTTAATATAATTTAATCTCACTTAAGATTATATATATTTCAAAAATTTCTAACATATACGTTTAATCATTTCAGTTACTATAAATTATTTTCAACAAGAAAATTTAAATATCTTTGTATAACAATGTTTAATGTTTATAACCAAATATTTTTTCTAATGTATCTAAATCTCACCGTATTATACATATCTGATCAAAATATTTAAATTTTTTATTACATTTGAAAAATAATTTCATGTTAAAAAAAATATTATTCAAACATATCAATAGGTCAATATTTTGTCAAAAGTGTAGTAGCGGGCACGGCTCACTATTTTCTTTGTTGTATTTATAAAATATTTAAAATATGATAAATATTTAAAATATAAACCAATAAACATTTAAATAATATTCATTTATATAAAAATGAAAATAACAACCCGTGCGTCCGCACGGGTCAAGCTCTAGTTGTTATTAAAATTACATTTTAAAAATAAAAAAGAGAATATATCGGGAATAGTTTACACTAATGATTTAATTAAAAAATCTTACCCTTACAGTTTAAATATTAAAGCATGAGATTAGGAAATAAGATATTATTTCAGTAGAGAAAATACCATCCTACTAATATTTTAAAAATATAATGTGATTATCCAATTTTGATGTACAATAGAAAAAATACCATTCTAAGCGCACATCTTTTGCAGGACCGGAATGGTGAACTCTTAGAGGTCTGAAATATGAACACTTCCGTCAAATCATCTCTGAAAAAATATAAAACAAAATCACAATCAGCAAATCAAAAAACAATGTGTATATAGAAGCTTATAATTCTAAACAATAATATAATTCTACTAATAAAAAAAAGTATTCGCAACAGAAAAAGATGCTATTGAAATGATATAACTGAGAGATGTTATCAAATTGAGTAAATTTTTTTTACCAGATTGAGGAACAAAGATGTTATCGAAATGATATATCAAAGAGGTGTACAATCAAATCGATATATAGCTTCAGTGGATAAATCGTCATAATAGGGTATCTGCATATAAACCAAAAGAAAAATCAGCTCTCATGAAATATAAAAGCTTAATGTTCTAAAATAAGAAGAAAAAAAATTCAGAACATTATTAACAATAAAAGTTCAGAATACAAAGTTCAATGATTTCGTTTATTCTACTGTAGATGTCTTATTTATAGTAAATTGATGGACGTTTCTCATTGATTTAGCTTGCATGATAAGCTAAGAAGTAGAATTTTTAAATAAATTCTCAATAAATCTTATATTTATAACGTAATATTATTTTTGGAATATCTTGTTGATAAAGCTAAAGGAGAATATCTCGTGAATAGATTGCACAAGAATTTTGGTTGACAAGTCTCGCCATAAATATTAAGTTTTAAATGCATGATTTTAGTAGAGAAAATATCTTGTCAATTAATTTTGTTTCTCTGAGATCTAAAATATTTAGTGAGTATTTAATGAGTTAAACAGAGAAATGATCGCAAAAAGATGTTCTTTGAATCGAGAAAACACAAAAGTTAAGTATTAAAGTTATTTCGTTTTTAGTAGTGTCGATGATTAAAATAAATCGAAAAATAAATTCTAAAAAATCAATCAATAAGATCAACAGATTCTTCCCATTTGTAATAAGGAAACTAATTATTACATGTATTAACTAATATTTTTGCGCGAGTAATGTTAATAGGGGGATTAAATTATTTTTTCCTTTTCAATTAGTATTCAATGTTACTTTCCTTTTATAGGGGGATCAATGAATTAAAATAAATTATTTGATTTCATAAAATGACTTTATATTCTTATATATCTATAGACTACATAAAATAATAAACCAAAATATTTATTTGAATTGATAAAATGACTTTATATACCATATTTTCAACAATTAGTTACCATAAATAGTTATTAATAATATTATGTAAACCATTTGGAATCTAAAATATTTATTTGAATTAATAAAATGGCTTTATATCATACTTTCGACAATTAATTACCATAAATAGTTATAAATAATATTATGTAAGTCATTTGAAAAGTGATGTTAATTGGTCATTAATTTATTTTTTTCCTTACAATTAGTATTGGATGGTACTTTTCTATTATAGTGGGATCGATGAATTAAATGATATATCGAAATTACAAAATAAGGTAAGTATTTAGAGGGCTTCCCTTTTTAGTAGTGTCGATGGAAAAAAAATCAAAAAGAAATTCTAAAAAATCAACCAATAGAATCGATAGAATTCTTATGAGAAAGGCTGTGAGAGTGCCAGCTGGCAAATGTACTTTCTTTTAATATATAGAAGGATTATAATAAATAAAATTAAAATAATCGGCCAATAAAATTATAATAATTAAGAGTTCATTTATGGTCGACACGTAATAAAAATCACTTATGTGACTTCTCAATCAATATATAGTAAATTTATTTTTTATAAATAATTTATAACATTCTGTAAATTATTTTAAAATTCTGATAAATTTATTCTTTAAACAACGATAAATAATTTAAAAATAATGTTAATAAACATTTTTGGATTTTTAATATTTAAAATCATTATTATATAATTATATTCGAATACAATTCATCAAGTAGAGTATAAAACTATTATAATTATCTTATATAAAATTTCGTTCATTATATTTTATAGTTTATAAATATTAAAAGTAAGAAATAAAATATTATTAATCTTTCTATAATTTCTATATTTGAGAAGCTTTCCAAATTTCTAATATGAATGCCTTGTCCATAAAGTATGTCATTGTTAAGACCGTATTAATTATATGGATTCAAATTTGGTAATGTTTGTGTCGATCAAATATACTATATTAATAAGACCGTATTAATTATATGAATTCAAATTTGGTAATGTTTGGTCGATTATAAAAAATAAATGAAAAAGAAATTATCAAAAATTCAACCAATAAGATTAAGAGAATTAATCTTAGAAGCTCTCTATGAATGCCACCTAAGCAAAAATCACTAAAGTGACTTCTCTTTTAACGTATAGGAGGATTGAACAAAAAGACAAAAGTCAAAGTTGGTATATTTATGAGTATCAATTATTTGCTTACTTTACAAACTACTATTAATGAAAAGGAAATTATAGAGCGTAGTGATTCGCAGGTGAATCATGTTTTGATATTTTCGTATTAAATGTTGACAAACAAAAAAAGAAGAAGATATTTTCGTATTAAGTAAGTAAAATATATAAAAACAATTTTAATTAATAATAAAAAGCTAAATTTAATGAATGACATGGTGACGTAAATAAACATAAAACTAAAGGCAAAATATTCTGAGTGTATATACTTTAATATAGATTTACATAATGCGGAACTAAACAGTGTTTAGTTAAGTTTTAAAACTACTTAATGCTCAACACAGCTCCACTGTACTAGTATTAGAAGATGGAGCAACTAGTAAGCATGGGTTTCTCCAGCGACTTAGCCGCCGAAGCTTTAACCGCCACCGGCGGAGACTCCATCCAGAAAGCCGCCGAATGGATCCTCTCCCACCGCCCTCCTCACCAACCCAACACCGCCACGTCACAACCCAAACTCGACCGTTTCCTCCGCCCAAATTCCAATTCCAAAACCCTAACCCCACTCGGTGATTCCAACAAACGCCCCAAGCTCTCACCACCACCACCACCCTCCACCCACCGGCCTCTATCGGAGCGTATGCGTCCTCGCACTCTCGACGACGTCGTTGGCCAAGACCACCTCCTCTCTCCCTCTTCCCTCCTCCGCTCCGCCGTCGACTCCAACCGCCTCCCTTCCATCATCTTCTGGGGTCCACCTGGCACTGGCAAAACCTCAATCGCCAAATCCCTCATCAACTCCTGCAAGGATCCTTCTCACTACCGCTTCCTCTCCTTGTCCGCCGTTACTAGCGGCGTCAAGGATGTGAGAGACGCCGTCGAAACTGCCAAGAAGCTTAACCTAGAAGGCAAGAAGAGGACTGTTTTGTTTATGGATGAAGTTCATCGCTTCAACAAGTCACAGCAAGACTCGTTCCTTCCTGTTATTGAAGATGGCACCATCCTCTTCATTGGTGCCACCACTGAGAACCCCTCTTTTCATTTGATCACACCTTTGCTCTCTCGCTGCAGAGTCCTCACTCTTAGTCCCTTGAAACCTAATCATGTTGAGACTCTTCTTAGACGAGCTCTTGATGATGATTCCCTACTCGTTACTACTAGTGTTGATGATTCTGTTATTGAGTTCTTGGCCAACAACTGCGATGGTGATGCACGTGTTGCGTTGAATGCCTTGGAAATCTCAGCTAATATGGCTACTGCTCGAGCTGGATCTAGTGAGGGAGATGTTGTTGTTTCTGTGTCTCTTGATGATGCTAAAGAGGCTCTTCAGAGCAAACATTTGGCTTATGACAAGGCTGGGGATCAACATTACAACCTCGTAAGCGCGCTGCACAAGTCTATGCGAGGAGGAGATGCTAACGCCGCAATCTACTGGCTGGCTAGGATGCTTGAAGGTGGTGAAGAGCCGCTTTACATTGCGAGGAGGCTTATAAGGTTTGCAAGCGAGGACGTTGGCCTTGCCGACCCTTCAGCTCTTACTCAGGCGGTTGCTTGCTATCAAGCTTCCCATTTCTTGGGTATGCCTGAGTGCAATGTGATTCTTGCTCAATGCACTGCTTACTTGGCGCTGGCTCCTAAGTCCATTGCTGTTTACAGAGCAATGGAAACGGCGAAGAAGGTCGTGAAGGACTCGGTTGGTCAGAATGAAGGGGTGCCTCTACATCTGAGGAATGCTCCGACCAAGTTAATGAAGGAGCTTGGGTATGGAAAAGAGTATATATATCCTCCTAACGACCCTTCTTCTGCAGCAGCTCAGACGTATCTACCTCCGTCTCTTCTGCATTATAAGTTCCTGGAATGGCCTCAAGATGCATCAGGTGATGCCCAAGAGCAAGAACGTAGGCTCTAACTGCTATTGTTGTTATATATTTCTTCTTTTTAACGTGTGTGCTATGGAGAAACTCATGTTGCTCAGGTCTTATGTTTTTTAGTCTATTTCTTTCGTTTACTACCGCTCCCAATGCTCGTAAATTTGAAATTGGTGCAAATATAAGGGTCGAAAAAGCAACCCTTACTTCTTATTCAAGATACAGAACCCTTATTAATTCAAGAAAATTATCATCAACAAATCAATGAGAATCCTTAAGACGTGGATCAATGGAACAAAGAAAAGGTCCACAGTTTCACTGGTCGAGACTAAGGTCTCCCCATTGGACATTGTGTTTTGCAGCTAGATAATGAGCACCAACTGGACCACGACTGCCATAAGGATAGAACTCTGGGATTGTCTTCTTTTCTTCTATCTCTTTGAGCAATGGAGTGAAAAGCGCCCAAGCAGCGTCCAGTTCATCACTTCTGATGAACAACCTTCGTTCCCCTTCGATTGCATCCAGCAACAGCCTCTCATATGCATCTGGGATCTCCTTTGAATACCTTCAACAGTAAAACAAAAAGGGTAAATGAAACAATATAGAGCTGCGGATTCCTTTTTTTTTTGTGTTTCTCAACTGACCTTGCTGAATAGAGAAGGTTCAAGTTACTCTGATCTAATCTCATTCCTAAACCAGGGACCTTGTTGTTGATTTTCAAATAGATGCCTTCATCTGGTTGGACACGGATGACAAGCTCATTTGTGGTCCGGTCAAGATTAGTACCAGAGTTCCTGTTATATAAATTCCCAGGCACATGCCTGAACTGCACTCTTATCTCCGCACTGTAACAATTAAGTGTAAATTTATTTAACTATCAAGAAGAAAAAAAAAACTTGCAAAAAGTTTTGGTTACCTCCGGGTGTGTAATGCTTTCCCAGCTTTCATTAGAAAAGGTACACCGTCCCATCTTGCATTGTCGATGAAGAGTGCAGCAGCTGCAAATGTGGGTGTCAGGCTATCTTTTGGGACAGTTTTATCATCGGTATAGCCTGGATAAGTGACTCCTCCTTTGGTGGTGCTCTTGTACTGTCCTATCACCACATCTTCAAGTTGTATTGGCCTCATTGAACGTAGAACCTTTACCTTTTCATTTCTGATATCTTCTGCATCCAAACTTACAGGGGTTTCCATGGCGAAAAGAGCTAATATCTGAAGCAGATGATTCTGCATTATATCTCTTATTATGCCGTAATGGTCGAAGTACCTGAAGACAAAGAGTATCAGTCAACACTTGAGAGATATTAAAAGTCAGAGAGAGAGAGAGAGAGAGAGAGGACAAGAAGAATCACCCTCCACGTCCTTCAGTGCCGAAATCCTCAGAGAATATGAATTGCACGTTCTGTATGTACTGCCTTGACCATAACGGTTCAAATATAAGATTTGAGAATCGAAGAACCGACAAGTTCTCAACTAGTTCCTTTCCTAAGTAATGGTCTATCCTGTAAGAATAAAACATTTTTCCATATTAGCTATTGGCTAATCCAAAACCAATCATCACTGATGACAGATTCTCACAATAACGCAAGTAGAATAATAATCTCCACCTAAATATTTGGTCTTCATCAAGGTACTGCTTAAGGGACTTTGTTAAAGCAGCCGAGGTTTTGGTATCTCTGCCAAAAGGTTTCTCAACAATGACCCGAGTCCATCCAGTGACAGATGAAGCAGAAGAGCTTGCACATTTCACGGCGTCGACAAAGATATTTGGAGGGATTGAAAGATAGAAAAGGCGGTTCGAGAGTCTTCCACCCTGTAGATAATGAAGAATACAAAACTTGTCTAGTTTTTAGTTATCTCACAGAATCATATCACCTAGCTAAGTAAACCTACCTAGTGGGACCTAGTTTTTGGAAGCAATGAGGCAATCATGTTATTTAGGCAGAGGATAAACATCAAGGTAAGTACCTCATGCTCCTTGAGCTTATTGTCCAAAGCAACAAAATGTTCCTGAGAATCATACTGACCCGTATGGTAAAAACATCTCTTGAGAAACTCTTCCATCTTTTCACCGCAGTTTTCCCTTAAAAAAAAAACAAATGTCAGATGAAAGAATGCAGCTTAAACAAACCATATCTGACAAATTACCAAAGTAAAAAAAAAAAAAGACCAATTAATGTCATTCCCACCTCTTATCAATTCTACAAGTCAGTGTTTTGCTGACCATGTCTCTAAGTTGAGCATCTGTCATCTTACTCCTTGCATAGCCGTATATTGTAAAATGCTGCAACCAAATAAAAAAGAAAATCAGCTTACCTTACCACATTCAATCAATGGAAGAAAGGAAGGAAGGGAGGTTCTTTGTTTCACCTCAGGAAGACAGCCTTCATAGTAGAGTGCGAAGAGAGCTGGGAATATTTTCTTCTTGGCTAGATCACCCGAGGCTCCCACCACCGTTATACTAACCGTCGACTTCTCATCAGACTCTATCACAAGCTTGTTTGCTTCTAGTGACGTAATCGATAAAGGTCCGTCTTTTATCTCACCTGAGCTTGACTTTGTGATAACTGCGCCTATATACATTCAAAAGTTTCAATACCCAATAGAGAGGAAAAGTCAGAGAATCAAATTAAACTTACCATCTCCCACAACAACAGAGCTCTGGACAAGCTTCCTCTCAGATCTAGCACATAGCTTGTCTCCAAGATTAAGCCCCTGAGGAGAAGCGGAGAGGAATGAGAGTGAGCGTCGTGATGGGTCGCCGTTGATGAGGGAAGAAGAATGTTTCGGGAAGAAAGGAGAGGAGGAGGAGGAGGAGGTGCGGGAGAGAGACATAGAAAACGATGACATTATGTACAACAAATTGTAAATCTCCTCACAATTGCTGCGCTTACGAGAGATGTTAAGGGAAGACCTCAGAGTTTTAAGGACAATTGTTAGTTCCGAAAGGTTGAGCCTTTTGATGTCTTCCAAAGGTTAAGTGTTTAATCTGTGTTTGTGTTGGTATGGTTTAGCGAAAGGCTATTCAACGAAATCACAAGTGGACTTGGCTTTTCTCTTTTTAGTTATGTCAAAAAAAGGTTTGCAACTATTTGATTCCCCTTTTAAGTTCTAACCTAATCATCTCATGTGATTACTCGATGATATGTCAATTTACATGGACAAGTTTCTGTTGATGATGGATGTAATTATTTGCAAAATGATTTTTTTTACCTGAATCGAGAAAGAAATAAGAAATTGGTTTTTTTTTATTCATAACATAATGTGTTTTTTATACAGGGAATTACAATATAAATAAATCGTTATAGATAAATGGAAATAGTACAAATCTTAAATCAATAAGAAAAAAGGTAAACCGCTTAAAGAAAAAAGAAATTGTGTCATATCTCTTTTGATGTATATGTCTTTTAGTTGAGTTATGCAATATTGTCCTCGTACATGATAGTTGGTGCATCTTTCCCTTCGGAGATCCCACTGTCGGCTCTGATATGTTGGGTTATGTCCCTTTATCAGATGATATAAGGTATTCTGAGACAGCTTGTACATGTCCCACGAAAACAGTCATATCTCAAATTCCATCTTCTGGAATGACTTGATTCAAAGTGGAAACGAAAATAGACTCAAAGATATTTCTCTGGATACCAAGTTCATATTTTAGTTCCATACAGAAGATCTCGTTTGATTGACAAACTTTCGATCTTTCGATTCTGTCTCGCAAATGGAATGTGTCCTTATTTCTTTTCAAGTATGATTGGTTTTGATCATTCTTTCAGTCTCAAAAATACACTGGAAGATTGATAGATCTTTATCACTGAAGTGATAACATTCTTTTTTAGGTATCTATCATTTGCGTGTTCTTTTTTGCCTCGTTAAAACCTTAACATGGAAAAACTTAGTGGGATAAAAACCATGATAAGGAAAAATAATACAACCACGCATATCATCATATTCTCCCCCTGAAAGTATCAGCTCTTCGGGAGAAGTATTCTCACATGCATTTCATCCTTTTAAGAATTAATATAATCATTTCCTTAATGAGTAAACTCGTTTGATTGTCAAATAATCTCTTAGACCATTGGACTTTTTGTCCATAATATTAATTTCACACAAAAGGTCATATCTTGGTCTATTTCGAATGCATGTCCAAATTTTCTTTAAAGATAATCTTTTAAACCTTCATATTTGTACATACGAGTTATTCTTTTTTTTTTCTTATAAACTTTACTAGTATGACCATTCTTCTTATTATACAGAATCACATCTTTCAATTATGAAAGAGATTAGGAAATTTTAAATATCATGGTACTTCATGACCAAAAATTATTTCCTTTTAAATGCTCAATATACTTGCGCGGTAATATTCTCGTGAACTAACAATTACTGCTTCTAGCAGTCAAAATCCTTATGAGGTTTACTGCTTCTTGCAGTTTATATTCTTTGGAATCGTTGACATAATTGTAATTTTCCAGTGGCTTTCAATTCTTGCCAGACTAAAGAAATTTGAAAGTTGATGCTTTCACCACATGATGATGTGTTTCTTATAACAATTTGGGGACTTTGTGAGAACTCTTGTGCAACTACTCTTTTGCATCTCACGACTTTTCATCATCTCATTTATTTTTTCACAGAAAGATTCATTTATATGCCACTGGTTTTACACCATTAGGTGTACGGACTACCGGTCCGAATACTACTCTTTTTCAAGAGATTTAATCCCATATCTATTGCTTATTTCTATTTTGGCCAATCCTTTCTTTGTGTATACTTTTCAATAGATGGTTCATGATCCTCATTCTCATCAACTGCTATATTGCATACATAAATATTAATGGCGTCGATTTGATATCGGTTCCAGACATGACATAGCTATTTGAGATTTATTTATTCTCAGGTACCTGAATTTTTTTCTTGTCATGTTTCCTATCTCTTCTAGAGATCCTTAATATTTCATTCCTCGATTCTGCCATTTTTATTCATGCTCCTTTTCTTTTCCGAGGATTATTATATTTAGAACCGATAGGTCTATCACGCTTCAGACGCTCTTTGGACTCATTAGCAGTTTGATATTGTCCTTCTGGGACATCTATTTTAGCTGGAGCATTTACAGCTGGTACTTGTGACTTCATCACTTTCTTAGGGTCAATAAACGAGTCTAGCAACTCATATGTTAATCTTTGTAATAGAATTATCTTCATACGTTCATTTTGGACTTATATTTGGACTCTTTAGTCCGAAGATCAATGATAATTTATTTCAACTCATTCATTTTCCAGCTGTTTATTTTCTCCCCCTAATGTTGGATATACTAACTTTGAATCTTTACATAAATTTTATAAAATCTTCTAGATTTTATCGTCAATGGAGATCATATCCAACACATTCATAACCTTATTTGAGGTCCCATCTTTTAGCTGTGTGGTGGAGCAACTACAACTTATCAAAATTTTCTAGATGAGATCTTTGGTTTCTGACCCAAAACCAATTTGAGAGGAGAGTTCTTAATTACTCTTTGGCATTATGCGAATCAATATTGTTGCATCATACGTATGAACTTTAGCTACAAGATGTTCATCATGTATCCTCACATGTATAAAATAATCATCAAAATCTTGTGAATTCACCAATATTACCAATTAGTCTCGCATACATCAGATTGTGGATCTATGACAAGGATACATGCGACCTTTTTGTCGATGCATTATATATGGTGGATGATCAGTCCACCAGTGGGTGATCAAGCCCACAAATATTTCCTTGTATAAATAGATTCCAAATCTTTTGACTGGTGAAAACCGTCTTCTTATATTTCCTTATAAGCAAGCAGCATATAGAAAATCATTCGTAAGAATCTTCTCGTTCTTCAGTGAATGTCTATATGATTATCTTTCGCATCATTACTAAACCGGGGTGGCACAACCGGTTTGCCAAATATTACACTTTCAGTAAACATCTGGTTTACTATTATATTCATCTCCATTTTCTAATCATTGTGTAGAACAATACAATAGTGCCTTGGGTAATACTCTTGATTGAAAGTATTCAACATTTTCTTTTACTTAATGTCTCAACATTATAGATGTAAAATCTTTTGGTTTTATTCTATAAATGACTCTTTAAGTCTCTTTTCAGCATGAACATATTTCTGGATGTTACACTTACTAGGGATGTGAGATTTTCTATTCTCCCCCTCGAGATGATAACACTGCATTTTTGTCAATCTCGAATTGAATTTCAATTAAAAATAAACAACATACCCAACTTAAGGTGATCTGCTATATCTTAGATCATTTTGATCTTTGAGACTTGAGAAGGTATAAGTTTCCCTCCCATAGACATACATATATCTGCTCTTCTAGAGCTTCAAATAATTTAGATACCACAAGACATTGTACTCACAATATTTTCTTTCATCTTTAGATAATTGACTCATATCATTTCTTTATTACCATCTTTACTCTCAACATCAAATGAGAATATGAGTTCTAACCGAAAACTCTTTGGTCTTGACCTTACATCAATATCTCATTGTTTTTCCGAGTCTCAAGGAGACAAGATAAAAGTATAAACTTCTTTAATCTCTTTTGTCTGCTGGACAAAATTACTTGTTTGAATATGTATTCTCATTTTTGCATCATTAAATATTTTCCGATTTTTTTTTTACTTTGAACTTAACATCCAAAGTAGTTGTATTATATTTACAGACTCCAAGTCTTATAATCTTTAGATGCAAAATATATAATGAAATTTAGGTTATCACATTAAGAAGACCATACGTCTCTTTGGATTGTTCTCCAAAACTTATGGATCTTTTATGGTCAAGCCTTAAATTTAAAACCCAACAGATGATGGTAATATAATAAATTTCAAGATATATACTATTATAAATATTATAATATATCAAGAAATAAATAGTACTACTATTGTAATTATTATATGGACTAAATCTTTATTTTCATGCTATTTAACAAGGTTTTTATCCAATCAATTTACTAAACAACTTTTATATCATATGTATCAATTTTAATACGACCTAATGAAAACAGTCTATGTGGTTTCTATCTTAAAACATTCAATCAGGTTTATTAATCAATCAATCAATTTCAATTTAGCAAACCTAGCAAGCGGATTCTATTTGATCATATTTAATTTCAAAGCAATCGGTTCTGGCAATTAGGTTTAGACTAGTTCATAACACAAAACAGATTTCAACAAGCGATTAAGAGGATCAATTTTAATCAAGTCTTTAGTTAGGGTTTTGATAAGGGTCGATCATATCTTAGCTTTAGGGTTTTTTCAATTTCATGCATAATATGCAATATGCATATATGCGGCTAGGGTTTTTGATTTTGGTCTATGTTCTTAGATTATCGAGAATTACCTTAATCACTGATTGGGTTGAATTGATCGCACCGGAACTGGAACTGGTCGCGAGCTGGATTAGCGCGTCTGGCTTCGGGTCGCGAACTGGAATGGGTCGTGATCTGGAAGGAACTAGTCGCAAAATGGAACGGCTTGAACTCAGAATGGAGATTCACAAAAGGGTTCTCGCGGTCTAGGGTTTGATCGAGAGAGATTAGGGTTTGAATCGGAAACTTTAGGGCTTAGGGTTTCTTAGAGTTTCTGCTGATAACATGTTGTGAATCAAGAGAGAAATAAGGAATTGGTTGTTCTTTATTCATAACATAATGCATGCACTTGAAAAGAGAATTACAAGATAGATAAACCGTCATAGATAAATGGAAATAGTACAAATCCTAAATCAATAAGGAAAAAAGTAAACCGCCTAAGTGAAAAAGAAATTGCCTCTTTGGCTATTGCATTCACTAATTGGTTCATAACATTTTTGAACTTTGCTTATTTGTCATATAGAAAAAGATGACATGACTTAGTAAAAATGATAACATGACTTGAAGATAATTATGACATGGATCATATTTAATGTTAATTTATAGTTTTGGTAAATTTTTAAAAATAAAATAATAATTCCTCTATCATCATTAATATAATATTAAATAAAATAATAGTATAAATAGAAATATAAAAATATTTTATAAAATTCGAAATATAATTTTTTTTTACAATTATTATTTTTATTGCTAAATAAATCTTCAAAAAATTATACAGTTTTTTTAATTGTAATTATATTATCCTTATACCATTAGTTTCCTCTTCATATCTAAAAGTTTTAAAAATATGATTTAGTTTTATGTTTTGATAATTATACATCTAACAAATTTTCTCTTAGTTTTATACAATTTGATTTAATATATTAACTAAAAGAAATAGATAAAGGAAAATTATTCAAGATTATAATTTAAGTACACACACACATATATATAAATATATATTAAATATAAATTTAAAATAAAAATATTTCTTTTGTCTTTTCTGTCAGTATTTCTTTTATCTTTATTTTAACTTTTAGTTAAATAAAATAAAAATTAAAATATTGGTAAGCAAATAATAAAATTTAAAAGATTAACAAAATTTTATTTTTAAATCTAAAACTTTTATTTTTGTACATGGTGCATGAAAACATTTAGTATAGTATTATATATCTTAGCAAGGTTTATACAGGGTTCCAAAATAATTGAATACGTTAGAAAGAATATTTTACATTCTATATGACCTATGTCTTGGAAAATGTCGTTTTATATCCAATATATCGCGATATATTTAATTCATACCCAACTTATATGACGTGTAAAAACATACCTAAACTTATATGACTTTGTCAAAACATATCCGACTTATAATTTTTAGCGAAATCATACACCAGTCGCCACATTAAGCTGCCATGTCATCTACTTTTGTTCGTTTGGATGCAACATCAGCTAATTTTGCTAACGAAGATGCCATGTGTATATTTTTTTTTGAAAAACTAAATAATCTTTTTATAAAATCATATTTTAGAAAATGTAAAATTGTATAAATTTTTATTATTTAGTAAAATTTAAAAAATTGTTAATTAAATTTTAATCTTATATAAGAGATATATTCGTAAATGCTTCAATATTATCACAAACCGTCCTTATAAGAGTTATATATATATATATACATATATAGTGTAATGATTCAAATTCAATGTTATTGTTGCAGATGTTACTCTTGATTAATCATGGAAACAATGTATTTATGAAGTAAATATTCTTAAAGAGATATGTGTTTGGATATTAATAATAATCATGCTCATCAAAACAACAAGCGGGGATAGCTCAGTTGGGAGAGCGTCAGACTGAAGATCTGAAGGTCGCGTGTTCGATCCACGCTCACCGCAATAATTACTTTTTATTTTTTAAATGTAAATAATAATCGTAATAAGACAGCAACAGCAGCATTGAATTTGAATCATTACAGTACATATATAACTCTTATAAAGACGGTTAGTGATATGATCAATGTATATCATTTTATGTAATTATGTTATCGACAATAATTTTACATCATAATATATTGAAAACAAATATAAATTAATGTATATAGCTTTATGTATATATGAATGTTTTCAAATTTATTTTACGTAATAAAATATTTTTATTAAAATATTTTTATCATATATAAAAAGTTTAATATTTAATTAACAACTAAATAGTTTAAAAACATAAATATAATTTATTCTAATAATTTTTAATTGATAATATATCTATTTACAAATTTTGTAAACTTATTAAACCTGAAAATGCGAGCAAAACACCTAATCAACCAATTAGTCAACCAATTAGTCAACCAATTAATATACAGTTGAATCTTTGTTGATAATGTTTTGTTAGGCCATCTGCATCAGTGATACCTCTCCATGGGGTTCACAAGGTAGTTTTTTATTATTTTTTTCTGTTTGATTTCTTTTAAAAATAAAAAATAATAATAATAATGTAACCAATTGTGAATCGTCACGTGTCATGGGACCCACAAAAACAGTGATGAACCACCTCTTCCACATGAACTCCCGCGGATTGAGTTCACCAATTGTAGAATATTATAATATTTTTATCTCTTGGAAAATGTGTGAACTCCTCTTTTGATCCCCTAATGCATATGCCCTAACATAACTGAAGTAAAACATTTTATGTTAGTAGAAATCAATTCAAGATATAACTCATAAAATAATATATATATATATGTATTATTTTATTCATAAGATTATATTTTATTATTATTATTATATATATATAGTTTTATATTAAATATTATTATTCATAAATAATATTATTTTATTTTCATAAGATTATATATTATAGACGGCTGTCTAAGAAAGTTTTTAAAACACTTCAACAAAAATTTGGATTTTGTGCTAGCAAGGATACTTTGTAAGTTGTTTTAGCAGAAAAATTAAAACCAAAAGAGGGGAAAGAAAAAAGAAATGCCGACAACAAAAAAGGCAAAGCAAAACAGTAAAGAAAAATACTAAAAAGGAAGAAAGAAATAGAAAGGACTCCTGAGGAAGCTTATTATACTATTTCCCCCACAGGCAGCGATTGTGTCGTCCTCCTCCTCCTCCTCCTCCTACCATTCTTCATCACTTGTCGCTATTAGTCAACACGATTCCTTCTCCGATCGGTTACCTCCGGCGACGGTCTCTCACTCTGGTTTTATCAACTACTCTTTCCTCTTTTACAGACGGTTAGATTCTCTTCTTTATCCTGAGATTTGGGATTTTATACAGGGGTGAATTAATAATAATAGCGCCTTTCTTTTAGGTCTAAGATTAATTTTGATTTGTAACATTGATAATCCTTCTCTTAAAATTTTTATTTAAATCTTTTTGGTTAGATGAATTTTAATTTGGCTTTCAGGGGATCCAAAACCTAACTTACTGTCACTCTCTTTTACTACTATCATCTTTCATTCTACAACAGATCCACTTATTGTCTGTCTCTGCGGGGGACATATAACTCTCATTCAATGTGTCGACTTTGTAGACCCTTTGATTTAAAGCTTTTAGCTTTTACCCATTTGGTTTGTTGGTTATTAGTTGGGAAACAACGAAGAGTGCAGTTAAGATAGGTTTATAGGATTCCCATTGAGCGTCTTGTCAAGTTGCTGGATTGATAAATAAATGCCACTTATGGTATTTTTGATAGTTGTTTATATTGTCTACCATTCTCTTATTTCATGTATTTTCTTCTTCTTCTTGTGCAGTGTTGGTCTATGATATCTATCTATGGACTGCAACATGAGATCTCCGTTTCTGTGGGACTTGGAGCATTTGATCTTACCCAACCCTGTAAATGACAAAGACCAGCTCACAACAACCACCGAGTGGGAAACTGACAAGGGTGAAGGAATCGAATCTATACTTCCCTGTTTCAATGGCCTTGAGAGGGTCAGTAGTCTCTGGGACACTCCTGTATCGAAAAGCTCACAGTCCACCTCTACCAACTCATCTTCACCCCAACCTAAACAACGCATGCTTGCATCAGAAACTTCCCAGGTGAAGGCACCACCCACAGCTCTCGAGGCATCTCCTGAATCTGACCTCTCTTTAAAACTAGGAAAGCGGACTTACTCTGAAGAGCTTTGGGGAGGTAGAAACAACAACAATAATAATGACATTTCAGCCGTTTCTGTGAAGCTCTTGACTCGGAAGAAATCAAAAGCGTCGTGTGGTCAGAGCATGCAAGTCCCTCGTTGTCAGATTGATGGTTGCCAACTTGATCTTTCCTCTGCTAAGGATTATCATCGTAAGCATAGAGTCTGCGAAAACCATTCAAAGTGCCCCAAAGTTACTGTGGGTGGCGTGGAACGTCGTTTCTGCCAACAGTGTAGCAGGTAAAAACCACAATTATGGTTCTGGCTCCATTCTCTTTACTTGAGAGTGGCATTCTCACGGGTAATCTTTTGTAAAATTAACAGGTTCCATGCTGTGTCTGAATTTGATGAGACGAAACGAAGCTGCCGCAAACGTCTTTCCCATCATAATGCGAGGCGTCGCAAGCCGCAAGGAGTGTTTCCATTTAATCCAGATAGGGTGTACGGTAAGAACCCTACATCACAATCTTATGTTTCCTCAAGATCTAATGTGAACTGTTTTACTCGTGCAGATGGAAGACAGCATGCAAATATGTTGTGGAATGGGTTGTCGCTGAATACAAGATCTGAAGAAAAGTTTGCATGGGATAACACTTATGATACAAAGCCTACAAAGACAGAGAGCAGCGGCTTTACTCTGAGCTTCCAGAGAGGTAATGGCTCTGAGCAGCAGATGTTTGCTAGTAACAACCACTCTTTCTCTGCGTATCAAACCTCAGCAGGGAAGCCTAAGTTTCAACTTCATGGCCAAGGTTGGTATTTGCACTTTTGATATACTTTTGTCCTTTGAAATAAGGTGAAATATGTTTTTGGCAGGAGGTGTGGGAGAATACTCAGGAGTCCTCCATGAATCTCAAGATTTCCACCGTGCTCTCTCTCTTCTGTCAACTTCTTCTGATCCCATGATGGTCCAACCACATACGCAGCCATTTTCTCTACTCTTTTCATATGATGGTGTACCAAAATAGATGTGTGAAACTTTGTTAAACAAACCAGCTTAGCTTTGTGTTAGTGGATATTCTCAGAACAGCTTCAGACTGTCTGCATTTGTATACCTGCTTTCTTATCTGTAACTTTACTTTGTTACTAGTTTGTAACAAAGTCAATTGTTGTCAAACACTAAACAGTGAATAAACGGTAAGACTTTGCACTGTATCTCTCTTTATTTGTAGAATGATGTCTGATGAAGATGCATATTTTCTCAAATTGAAAATGTGGTAAGATCTTTCCCGAAGCTTCCACTCCGCATATAGAATGTAATTAGTATCTAAGTACCTGTCCTAGAATCCATATTCTTGTATATCTAGCTAAGGGAAAGAAGTTACAAGTGATGCTTCTGGAGGGAAGCTCAGAAAGACTATAAAATTTTATTTTATCTAGCTATGGATTATAGGGTGGTTGATGGTTGGTGTCTCGATGTGTGGTAGCCCTTAGAAACCTCAAAACTCTCTTGTCACAAGACAGACGCCCCACTTAATGAAAACAGTTGATATATGTTTATGAAACAAACACTAGACATGTCTGAGAAAGTACCGGTTTAGCTAGAACAATGAAAGTTACATGATTTATAATTTTATTCGAAAAGAAACTCCCAACAGACCGCAACCTGACTTGTAATGGAGTGACTTCGCATTCCCTAAACTCAATTCATATGAAATGAGTAAGGGAAAGTGCCATGTATTGGCTGTGATTCAACCATGGGATGGTGTTTAGTACCACCATGTGAATCCGTTGACAGAAGAGAGAGAGCACTGTAGAAATCTTGCGTTTCATGGAGGCCTCCTGAGTATTCTCCTACACCTACCAAAAGATATAATATATAACTCAGTTTCAACATCAGAAATGTACAAAATAAAAGTGAATGAATGAAAGAATATATCAGAACCTTTGCCAGGGAGTTGAAGAAAGTTGGACTTCCCTGCTGAGAACCCGCCAGAGAAAGAGAGGTTGCTACTAGCAAACATCTGCTCCTCAGCGCCATCACCTCTCTGGAAGTTGAGAGTAAAACCACTTTCTGTCTTTGTATCATAAGTGGTAGTACCCCATGCGTACTTTTCTTCTTGAGATCTTGTGTTAAGGGACAACTCATTCCACAACATATTCGTATGCTGCCTTGGATCTGTCACAAGTAAACTTTATCACAATAGAGAGATAAAAATAGAAAGATGGAAAGATCCTCGTGAGTTATATAGGGGTTCTTACTGTACACCCTCTGTGGATGCAAAGGAAACACTCCTTGTGGCTTGCGACGCCTAGCATTATGATGCGAAAGACGTTTGCGGCAGCTACGTTTCTTCTCATCAAATTCAGAGACGGCATGCAGCCTGCTACACTGTTGGCAGAATCGACGTTCCATGCCACCAACAGTAACTAGAGGGCACTTTGAATGGTTTTCGCAGACTCTATGCTTACGATGATAATCCTTAGCAGAGGAAAGATCAAGTTGGCAACCATCAATCTGACAACGAGGGACTTGCATGCTCTGACCACACGACGCTTTTGATTTCTTCCGAGTCAAGAGCTTCACAGAAACGGCTGAAATGTCATTATTATTGTTGTTGTTTCTACCTCCCCAAAACTCTTCATCAGAGTAACTCCGTTTCCCTAGTTTTAAACAAAGGTCTCCTGATTCAGCAGGTACCTCGAGAGCCTTGACTTGGTCAAAATCTCCACGGGAACTTGTGACTTTGGGAGATGATGAGTTGGTGGAGGTCAACTGTGAGCTTTTTGATACAGGAGTGTGTAAGAAACCGGTGGTGGTGGTGGTGGCAAAACAGGGAAATATAGATTCAATCCCTTCACCATTCTCAATATCCCAATCAGATGGCTGTTTTTTGTCACTTTCAGTCCTTGACAGGTTGGGCATGATCAAATGTTCCCAGTCACACAACGGAGATGATACCATGTTGCAGTCCATGGGTTGATTTCATAGACCTATCAACACCAGAGCCTCCTGCAGAAACTAGAGATAGTAAAGGAAAGGGAAAAAGAAAATGAGAGAAAGCTGAATCTCTCAGCTACCTTTATAGAGGACCCCCTCCCTTCAACTATCAATATACCACAAGAAAGAAGAAGAAAACGTGTGAGTTTCAAGGACCAGACACAGCTCATCAACGTTTTTCACTCTCAAAGACCATTAGTTTCAGCAAGAGAAGAACTTTCTATGTTTCACCCAGACCAGCAAAAAGGACAAGAGCAAAGTTTTATGACTTTTCTAAGCTCCCTCGTCTGCTCTCTCTCCATCACACAAAGAAAAAAAGAAAAAAAAAAAAAGCTTAAGTGGCATTTAACAAAACAGGACCCACAGAGCTGAAATCTGATAGCCCAAGGAGCAACTTGTCTCACAATGTAAACGGAATACTAGAGCCATTCCTCCTATCTACTTTCAACAAGGTTCCTAACTAAACCCAAGACTATGTGGCATAGCCTCTACAAATGATGTCAAAAGAAAACGGCAGAACCAAGAATGAACCTATCTGCAACAAATAAACAATAAAAGAAAAGTTGACAATGAGTTAGGTTTCAATCCCAATCAAGATCCCCCCACCCTCATTAAGCTAATGGTCCCCCAAAAAACACCAATAAATTCCATCTTAACTAACCAAAGGGATGGCCAAAAAAAAGAGAGTTATGGATGCTACAAAACCAATTAGACAATCTAATGACACCATTTTAATTTATGATTAATTCCAATCGCTTTCTCGGACAAGAAGCATAAAAAGTTGCATTGTAATAAATAGAAACCCCAAATCTCAGGATACAAGTTTATGTCCCCCTAGAATACTGTGTGGGGAGTAAAGAGAAGAAACCTGAAGTCGAAAACAGAGTGAGAGACAGTCGCCGGAGGTAACAGATCGGAGAATAATTGTTTTTTTCTTGGGGACTAATAAGAGAGACAGTGAAGAATGGGAAGAGACGACATAAAATCGCCTCAGGGGAACCGCCCAATCACTCTCATCCTCACAGTCTTCTTTTTCATTTTTTTGGTTCCTTTTGCTTTCCATCTTCATTATTCTTTACTTTCTTTTGTTACTGTTATTGTTTTGCTTTTCTTTTCTTTGCTTTTATCAAAATTTTTTTCATTGTTTGTGTTATTATTTTCATTTTTCTGGTATAGAGAAACAAATTAAATTTTAAAAAAGAATAGAAATTCTTTGGACATGTAAATGTGTCTTACATACGGCTGACAAAATATTCTTAAATTTTGATTTGATTCGTTATTCGTTTCGATTCGAACCGAAAAATCAGGACATCATTAACTATACGAGGCAAATCAAATACTAAAATATAATATTCGTAAAAATAAATAAAATCACAAATACTAATATTATTAGAAATATATATCCAGTTCGATCTGTTATATACATATATACATATGTATATTTAAACAATTATATATATAAGTTATATAAATATTATATCCTATATAATTTTAAAGTATTTTTATTTATTAAATTAGTTACTAATATTTTAAAAGTAATATATATTTATTTTTGTGATAAAATATTATTATTATATATTATTTTTAGATTTTTATTTGTTTTTTATTTTTTTATTTTGTATTATACCTAATTAAAATCTAATTTTTTTAGATATTCGGAATATTGAATATTCGGATAACCACAGATCAAATAGGATCGAATAATTGATTAATTAGACAAAATAGATCGAATCATGAATATCTCCAAAAATTCGGATATCCGAATCGTGCCCACCCTAATGTCTATCTTCTAAAATTTCTTGCCTTTGCCTTGACAGTCGCAAGCACTGAATTTACAGGAAGCTAGTGATGCTTTCGGCTACTGGACTCTCGCCAAACAAACGACTATTTGACATTTTCCAATAATCACAAAATATTTTAAACTATTATATATTGTTTAAATAGTTTCTTTAACGTTCACAAATGGAAAAATAGAAAGTTTTGAAACTATCTTTTCTAAAAAATATTAAAATAGAGAATTAAATATTAAAATAGAAATATAAATAAAAATAATCTGAAATATTATAAATATATTATATAGTTGGAATTTATATTCACTAATTAATCATAATTGGTATAATATATTAGTATTACTAATTTCTTATTATTATTAGACAGATGCATCTATAGTGAACTAACTAATAACATAAATATCTCTCTTCATTTTATAAAGTTACTTGTTTTAGAAAAAATATTATTTCATTGCTTTCTCTGTTTTATATTAAGTATTATTTTAACTTTTTCTTATTACAAAAAGAGTGTCATTTTAGAATTTCAATTTAACTTTCAGCTACTATTAATTATAAAATACATTGATTCTATAAATAATTTATTTATCTCAAAATTTTTGGTTGAATACGTACAATTAATTAAAAAACTCAAATATATTTAAATAATTTTCTTAATCTGTGTGAAAAATGTCAAAGTAATATTTTTATGAAACGGAAAAGTACATTTTTGTATTTCCAATGCATGTTTTATCAATTAATAATGATTAATTGCAAATTTTAAATCTTAATTGCACTTATTATATTCTTACGGGTTTAGAATTGTAGGAAAAAGAAATAACAAATAATAATGTATTTATTACATGTTTTATTAATATGTATAAATTTTTAAAAATATGTATCATATTAAAGCAGATGAAGTAACATCTAAACACCCACAATAATTCAAAAGCGAATAGTCTATCATGCAGTACAAGGAAGTAACCGTCGTTTGTATTTCAGTTTTATCTATTTTGTATAGTATATAACTAAATTTAAATAATATTATCATAGGTATATGATATTTTTAATATGTCTATTTACTAAATGAGACTTCCTAATAATATAGTTTTATGATTATTTCTATCTTTTTAACAAATTTTTAAATCGTTGATAACAAAATTTTCAATGTGAAACTTTTAATAGTTTTAAATTTATCGTCGTTCTTGAAAATTCTCTGCAATTTTGAAATTAAAATATTAAGTTCTCAATTATTGTTCATAAAAAAACGTTTTCTCTCTCAAAAAGGCGACAAAGATGGCGAAACCTTTGTAAGAATTGGTGTAATTGTCAATATTGGTGAAACTGTACATCGTAATTAATCTTCAACAAACATACACACAAGTTATTCTAAATTGAACTAAATAGCACTTTTAGATTTGGAAAGTTTTATTATGTTATTGTTTGGATACAATTGTTGTTATTGACATATTTATTGATTTTGAAATAAAAAATAGTTTATATAAATAGAGTTGGGTCAAAATGTGAAGAGTCAGTTACAGAAATTTAATAATTATAACTATGTATAAGTAGGTGAAACTCTGGGATTTATATTGTCTAACTATATATTACATTATCTGAAAACTAGTAAAAGTAGACATTACATTATCCGAAACTTAGTAAAAGTAGATAAAACTACATGCCATAACTAGAGAAACTAATCTTCAATTGGCCAGTGGACAGCGGTCATGTGAATTTCATGGCAGAAGTCTCAAACTGCACATTGCCAGAAACAACGATCGCATATCCACTGTGTTCTTGATCCATCTAAGGACTCTACAAACACCGGTTCTTCTACTGCGGAGCACAGGCAATCCTTTGAGACGGACCAAGGCTTTATTCTTTGCAGTAGAGACGTAAACACCTCAGGTTTTTCATAACCACAATGGGCTGAGCATATATTATTCATGATCATGTAATACAGCCGATCAGCAAATTCACGAGTGAAGTTAGGATAGTTGTGAACCAACCTTCCATCATCTACACTAAACGCTAAGTTGAGCATTCCATCTACATACTTGGCTAACAACAATCCTCTCTCAGCAGCAAGATGGATTTTCTCTCTTCCTTGATCAAGTAAATGGAGGTAGAAGTACTCATACATACCGCGGAAGTAGGTGGCCTCTGGATTACCGGTTTGGTAGCACATAAGTCTGAATTTTCTTACAGCATTAACCTCATAAATCCAATCATTGAAGTGAATGAGATCAGCAGATCGGTAGAAGTAGTCATCTCTGCCGATTTGATTAAACCCGGAGAAAGCAATTCTAGCACTATCGAAGTCCCGGATGTGACATGTTGCTACCTTTGAGAGAATCTTATGGAGGATGGAAGGAGGGAGAGAAGCCAAGTTCGACATGGAGGAGTGTGGAGAGATATTCGAGATATTCGTTTAGTCGAGTAAATGGAAAGATTTAACGTTTTTGGACAAGTGATAAACCTATTTATAATGGGGATGATCCTCTTACAGATAAGATTGTATTTACTATCCCACTTAAGAGTGATTTAATAGACGTCTTTAGAAGACACGACTTCTCACTGCAAGAACAGGCGCATGGGTTGAAAAACGAACATGCAATAAAGAAGAGATATTCTGTGAATAATTTAGTGAAACTCACTGAGTGAGTTATTTTAATAACTGTCATTTCATGATTTATTTGCATTTAATCACCATAGATAGCGTGTCCCTTTGATATTTTCAAACATATTTTCAAACCGTCACGACTTCTCAAGCACGCTTCTGACTCGAATAGTATATATAGGCTTTGGAACTATGTATCTATACTAATAAAGTTGGCTTTTTTATCTCTTTGGAGGGAAAAATGCCATGTGGCATTCTCCATTTAATAATTAAAATCATTTCTCAACTTTATTTAATGTGTTTTGGTGTTAATTGTGATTATGTGTTAGTTTATGTCTTGATCTTTTTTTAGATTTCATAACTCTTATATTACATATTTTTTAAATACTTTAAACTACTTTTTAATATTTTGTATGTCAAATAAAAATAAAAAAATGGAAACTAAAGTTAAATATTTTCAAAAAAATTTAAACATAAAATAGATACATATCCAAACTATTACTTTTATGTTTGAAAACATTTAAAAACATTAAATTTAGTTTTTATATATTTATTTTCATAGCTAATATATTATTATATAATAAAACTAATTCATTTACTAAACCGCGGTTCACCCACGGTTGACCCAATGATCCAGAGACCCGGTAAATCGTCTGGTTCAATGTCTGGGTCGGGTGTCAAAACACTGGTTTATAGGGGTTTTTGTATTTGATGTTGACGATGGAGAATGAAACCTCTACGATTCTCTTTCTTTAACGCAATCGACGTAACCGTCATATAATCAATCTAGAAATTTCACTCATCTCACTTTAATAATGTTTAGTAATTGATGGCGATTCAAGTCCAAAAGACTAACATTTAGTCTATTGGTATTGACACATAAACTCTATGGTATCTTTCCATGTTATACTGTGCAAGGAAACCAATAACTTCCCTGATGCATGCTATCTATGTTTACATTTTAAAAACCGTGAACATGAATAATATACTCTTAAAACTTAACTAAAAAAAGAATCATTACTTCTAATCTAAAAAAAATTAAAAACGTTGCCTGGTTGCTAAAATTATTTAAAATTGATGTAAACCACACACCACCCTCACCATTAATTATTTACACCACACTAACTATTTACTGTCAAGACCATTACTAAATGCAACAAGTCAGCAAGCCGGAATGTCACAGATAGTTAGAAATTGTCTTTCTCATGATCGTTATAGATGCTAACATCTCATTTACTAATTAACAAATTGACTTTTTACTAGGAAGATTTGGTGAAATTATTCAATTCCGGTTAAAATAGAAGTTGTCCATTAAATAGAGGAGTTTAGGAACCATTTATAGTTTTTAGATAAAAAACATATTTAGATTCATATTAAGATTCATTGATATTCTAAATAAGGGTAGACAAACAAGAATTTCGTTATGAACACACACAAAATCTTCCATTATAACAAAAACTAATATAGAAAATAATTTCATGTTTCTTATTTTAAGATACATTTTTTGAGAGACCTTGAAACCAAAGTAACACATACAACTCGCACCTCTATATTTTAAAAGTCAACATGGTAATTTTAAAAATATATATTAGATACTCACCAATTATTTTACCAAAAATTGACACTTCACCCTTATTTTTTATAAAATTTATAAAATTTGAAACGTATTCCATCTTTCTATTATTTGAACCAAATATATTAGTAAAAGTTTTATAGTTCATATATAGTTATTTTAATAATTAATATTATAAGTATGTTCTCTATATAAAACATCAACTTTGTTTTATGTTTAAATTCCAACTAAATTAATTTTGTTATGACTATCGGTTTTTTATTCTATTTTTATTAAATTGATTAGTAACAACCATTTATGCTATTACACTTTGAACTAAATAACTTCAAACAAAGGAATGCACTACGGTCACTAACCACTATAAAAAAAATCAGAAAAGATCATTTTTAATATATTTTTATTTCATATTTAACATATTTTATTTGTTAAGACCATATAATAATTTATAAATTTATGTAAAAGTATAACATACGAATCCGGCGCGTAGCGCCGGAAAATCACTAGTAACTCTATATATTTAAGTGAAACTAACTAATTTTGATTGTCTAAATTTATGAAACTAAGCAAAATTTCAGAATTTAGATAGTCTAAATTTATGAAACTATATATATCTAGATATTATATTGTTTTATTTTGCAAACAAATAGAAAAAATATAATTAATGATATCGAAAATCCTGTAATTAATGATATTCCAAACCTCCTGTAATTAATGATATTGAAAAAGTCTCTTATAATCATTACACTTGCGACTCTACACTCGTGACTCTACACTTGCGACTCTACACTTGCATTGAAACGCCATGAAACCATCATCTCATTGCATTTATTTAAACTCCACCGAAGTAACTTACTTCAGTCACCAAAAAGAAAAGAAACGATTCATCATCTCATCTCCTCTATCATCTCTTCTCTCATCTCTACTCCATCTCTCTACAAAAAACTCCAAGATGACACACTACAACAAGCTTTCCGAGGTTTGTTATAACCCCAAGCTCAGGGCTTGGCGTTTCAGAGTCAAAATACACATGGTCTACCCTGTCTATTTACTCTCCTATCTTACCTCCATACCTTTCTATACCTATATCCTCGCAAATGAAGATGTAAGTGTTATAATCACCTCTCAAGTTTGTCATTCATAATATCACCTATCTTACCGACAGTGATCCTTGTACTTTATTTATTAATGTAGGAGTCCAAGATGGAGATGAGCGTTTATGGGGATAATGATAAGTTTAGAGGCTTCGAGGAGAAAGAGGGAATGTGGGTGGAAATCTTTCGGGTAAAAATTGGATACTCCTGTGGAGGTTTCCAGGCAACTAAGTCTCGGTTCACACTAACTGCTACGCCCGACATAGAAGTCGGCAAAATCGAGCCTCTGAACAATCGGCTCTTCATGGAGTTCATGAACATCCATGCAATCCCTCACTTGTCCTACAGGGAACGAAACTATCCCATAGGTATGAGTTCTGCTAACATATGTAGATCTTGGTAATCGCAACATTGTTTAGTTGAGTAACTATGTATATGTAAGTGAAACTAAGTGAAACAAACATTGTTTAGTTGAGTAACTATGTAGATGTAAGTGAAACTAAGTGAAACGAACATTGTTTAGTTGAGTAACTATGTAGATGTAAGTGAAACTAAGTGAAACGAACTGATTTAGTTGAGTACCACTTATATGGTAGATACAATGGGAGTGGTCTTCGATACGGAAGCCCAGTTTTATGACCCGGCAAGACCAAGGATGGTGTTCTACATCAGGGACAACATGTAAGTAGCAAGTTACATATTATCCAAGATAAATTTATATTGTAACTAACACACCTTCTCTCAATAGTGACAGCCAGATAAAATGTGTGATAACTGGCAAGCGAGCCATTGCCTTCTGGGATGGTCTTCAAAACAGGAGAGGACAGGTGATTGTGGTCCTTAAGATGTGGAGGGTCTGCCATTGTTGGAGTAAGTGTAGTTTCTGTGTTTACTTTTAAATGTGATAGTTGAGTTAAACGTTTACTAAAATCATTATTTTTACAGATATTATGGGTCCTGAGGAGCTATGGCTTGAGAACGAAGATGGAATGTCAGACTTCAGGTTCAATCCGCGTTTGTCCGAGGTTGATTACTTCAGGCAGTCTCTATTAAATAGCGACCCTTATGTTAATAAATATGGGGTTGAAGGTCTTGTGTAAATTATGTCTTGTGTTAATCTTGTTGTTCTAAACTGTTATCCATTTTCTGGTTTCTCTAAAAAATATGTATTAACTTATGGTTTCATTCAAGTTTCACTTAATTTTCCCTTATTCAGTTGTTCCAGCTTCTGGTTTCACTTAAATTTCACTTAATCAATTGTTCCAACTTCTGGTTTCACTTAAGTTTCATATCAATTGTTCAGCTTTTCGTATAAGTAGGTTAGATTTTGTGTTAGTTTCACTTTTTCAATGGTCTGACATCGTAAAAATAATAGAAACTTTATCCAACTTCGGAGAACTAAGGAGAAAATACATAGTTACTTGTACATCATAATACCGGCTACAACTACAACTACGACACTGATGCCGACAATAACAGGGACACAACCTCCTGATATCTTAGGCATTAATGTCGGACGTTCGCTCCTTATTGTTGCCTTGAGCAATTGAACTTCTTCTTCTAGGATTCAAACTTGGTTGTGCAACTGTCGAATCTCATTGGTGAAAGCTTCATCGACCCATTTGAAGACGTGGTCGTCGTTCTCCAGCTACAACATTAGATCCCACAACATCATGTAAAAATAAAAAAAACGTGAAGCTTAAGAGACATCGATAATACCCTAAGTGAAGCCGCATAGAGACACCGATAATACCGGCGGTATGGATTTGGCCGGGATTTGGATATTAGCTCGACGATTCTCTCCTCGCACGAACAATTTCTATGTATTCCCGCAGTTCCCGCAGTTCTTGCTCGTCCCAGACCACTGGTAACGGTAATATCTCCAGTCGTGGACGATGAAGCGGCCGTTATTGGGTTGGACATTATCTTATCTGACGGAGAGGGAAAGGAGACGATTATTCGATTGATCAGAAGAGAGGATTCGAAGAGAGATAGAAGAGAGAGAAAATTGAAGATAGAAATGGGGAAAATATATAAAAAGGTCTTTAATACGATTTTGGGATTTTAGCAAATTGGGAAGAGGGAAATTCAAAATTCGCAGAGCTGGGCTGGAAAATTATCACAGGGTTTTTCGTGGTCTAAGTTTCACCAAGTACTCAGTTTTACATAAAGCATCAAAGTTGTACTTTTTAATTATTTCCATTTATCTTGGTTATACTCTACTTTGATTAATGATTTTATGGTTATACCAATGCAATTATGTTTCCTATGTTCATTTCTCATACGATCATGTAAACATAAACTTGATTTCTTGTCATAGAGAGTTATCAAATTTAACAAGGTCAGTTTTAGCGATAAAGCTATGATAACACATTGTATTTCTTATATGATTGCTACAGATGGAATTTTAATAATTCCGATTAAATCATAATTAACATATCAGTAATATTAAATTACAGTCTTATTACCTCCATGACTTATAACATTCAAAAGTTTAGAATTTACAATCATATTACTCAGTTTACCTATCGTAGTTATACCAATAAAGAAAAAAGGTTTCACTTAGTCATACAACACACAAATATAAAAAAATTCGAGTCAACTCCACAATGATCTCATGCGATAAAAACACCAAAACTGAAAGTGAAAAGGCTTACAACCTAATCCACATCAAAACTGAAACACCGAAACAAAAGGTTTACAACCTACTCTTCCTACTCTCCTTCTGTTTCTGGTGGGGATGTTCATCGTGTAAATCAGTGCCCACATTCTCTTCTTCCCCATATCCACTCTCACGCTCACAAAAGTTCCTACTACAAGAGCTCTCTCCAACTCTCGACAGTTGCTCGGTTATTTGAACTATTTGCAATTATTCGATGTCCTCCACATGCAAAATACTTCTTCTTTGCTCTCTATCCACTGATGTTAGATAAACATACACATCTTCATCATCCAAAATCCTTGTTTGAGAACTCGCTAGACGTTACGCGTTCGGTCGAGTAGCGCCTAGCGCCGAATCAATTAAACGGAGATTACGCGGGGATTAATCGGGAAGGAATTTTACAGTTTTTATGTTCATTTTAGGTATATATATTACTAATGTGAACATAAACGTTGTTGTCTTGTATCCTAGTGGTAAAGTGGCGTGTGTTTGATACCTCTGGACCCGGGTTCGACAGAACTAAGGTTCATTTTATAAAATTTCCAGGTTTTTAGGTTAAATAAATTACCAAATGACCAAATTACCTTTTTCTTCAACCTTCTCCATTACGTTCTCTGCAACATCTCAGCCGCTTTCATTTTTTTTTTTGCGATTTCATTGATTTGTTTTGTTATTCTTGTAAGTTATTATCAAAATACATCAAATCTAAGAACATATTATGATTCTAAACCTAAAATCTACAAAATCAATCAGTTTTTCTGTTATTCCGATTTTTTGGCCGATTTACACCAATTCGCCACGGTTCTACTCCGCTTCACGTATATCCGGCGGTTAATCGTCCGCCCAGCCCGCGTTTTAGAACAAGGTCCAAAATATATGATTGCCTCTTAGGTTCCACTACCAATGGAATGTAACCCAAATTGAGCATCTTCGTAAATGGATTTATTCTCATCTTCCTGCATATCCTCTTCTTCAACAACGAATAAGTGATCTCCTCCAACGATGATGTCTTAAAGGATATAGCATACAAACGAGCATCGGCTGGAATCCATTCATAATCATGTCCATCTTTCGAACAATGTCTATCATAATCAAAGTATATGTTCATCTAAAAAGTACACATTGTCTGCAATAAAAAAAATTAACCCCTTGGTTACACAGTTATACCATTAAAGTTATTCTTGGTTATTCAGTTATACCGTTAACGTTTTACTTGGTTACACAGTTATACCATTAAAGTTATACTTCGTTATACCATGTTACACAGCTGTGTCAGTAATCAATTAGTAATCACTGAACGTCTAATCTTCTTTGATTGAATCGTCCTTTCATTCCCGACATTCAATCAGAGTATTCATTCAATCATTCCTCTCTGATCCTCGATTAGTTTACCCAAAAGAATAAAATAATTTCATTTACAACTACCAAAATTTCGAGTCGAGTCTTCAATTCAAAATTAAATTGTAATCAGCTTTGATTCCCGACATTCAATTATACAGTTGTTGATTATCGAATTAATAAACAGACCATTCAAACTTTCCGATCATCGACTAGTTCATACACAAATACGAAATCTACTATCTGATCGGAATCCCTGCGAATAATGAGTTCGTCTATGGCGGATTCTATACATTGGTCTTAACGACGATTTGAGATACATACCGTGTAAATGATCCAGCATCCAAGCGACGAGATCGCAATTCGATGATAACGAGGAAGAATAAGGACGGAGGAGTGGAGAAGAAGATTCGAAGACGACTGAACGCCGATTGAGTAGTTCCTCCCGATGATTATCGGAGGGAGGAGGAGGAGGGAGAATTTGAGTTATGAATATATTATATTCATTAAATCGGTCAGGGGTATTTTCGAAATCAATCACACTTCCCAAGAGTATCAGATCACGTAAAAGTATGCCAAATCATATGAGAATATGCTAGATCACTTTTTGCCTCATTAAGAATACCTGAGCACTTCTCTCATAAGGGTTGCGTTTTACTCTTAAGACGCATAGGAATTAGGAACTATTGCATATTATATGTAAAGTTGTTATTGTTTTTTTCTTTTTGTAAAGTTGTGTTTTAGTTAAAGATACAAATAAAATCAGACTGCAGCGAGGTGGAAACCGGTGAATGAAAAAGATGAGTCAAAAGTGGTCATGGTTCCATCGACTCCGATGTGGCTCAAGTGCTTCACGTCCGTTGGAAACCCTATCTCCATCTCCGCCTCTCTTTCTTCCCTCTCATCTTCGTAACCTGCTCATACACAGAAGCAAATGCACGTTGGTCGGGAGCTGATTAATGTGTAATATGTCGTGTCTTATCTCCAAATTTTAGAAACTCAATATATACATAAGTTGGATAATCTCTAAATTATAAAAAATTTGTTAAGATCTATACTAAAATATTTATAGCCACCAACATTGGAATTTTTGGTTTTTATCAAATGTTCTGCTCCCAGTAATAACAGTTATGAACATTACCAAATATTTAGAAAATGATGAACCTATAACTATTACTCCATCTGCTTCGTAATAACAATAAGTGTCATTTTGAGCTCATTTTCTTGTTACACAAAGAGTGTTACTTTACAATTTCAATATAAATTATACTAACTTTCAGCTGAAAATTAATTGCAAACTGCATTGATTTTATAAATAATTTTATTTATCTAAAATACTATTGGTCAAAGAGGTTCAATTAATTACTTCCTCCGTTTCTTAAAGAGTGTCGTTGTGACATTTTTCACACAGATTAAGAAAGTTGTTGAAATATATGTAAGTTGTAATTAATTATACCTCTTTGACCAATAGTATTTTAGATAAATAAAATTATTTATAAAATCAATGCAGTTTGCAATTAATTTTCAGCTGAAAGTTAGTATAATTTACATTGGAATTGTAAAGTGACACTCTTTGTTAACAAGAAAATGAGCTCAGAGTGACACTTATTATGAAACAGAGGGAATACAACTTACATATATTTCAACAACTTTCTTAATCTGTGTGAAAAATGTCACAACGACACTCTTTAAGAAATAGAGGGAGTAGTTTTTATCATATGTTATGCTCCTAGTAATAACAAAAAAGGAAAAAAAAAAGAGAGTGGTAAAAAGTACATACGAATGAAGTAGTGAGAAAAACTTTTGAAGCTTCGAATCATTTTGTCAGAGATATTAGCACTGCCGTTGTTGTTGTTGTCGTCGTCGTCGTTTGTGTCTTCTTTTCGAAACAAGCCATTTTCCTCACTTTCTTCTCTCTCTTAGAAAACCCAAAAGTCAGATCAGACAACAAAAAAGAAGAAGCAACAGAACAAAGTGCAGAAGAAGGAAGGTATACTCTTGACGAGCTGGTTGGGTTTCTTGGGTTGATCATGAGTATCAGCAACGGCGACGCTGGATTGCGTTGAACAACCCAATGAAAATGGTAATGACACAAATCGTCGTATCCAATGATTCCTATCTTTCATCTTTTTTTTTTCTTTCCTTTTCTGGTTTCTTCTTACTACCTTCGCGAACGTATGTGCTTGTCGATATGCAAGCGTGTGTGAGTGTATGAAATGATGGAAAACTGGGGACTTTGGTCGGGGTTTTATTCGCAACCTCGTCCGTGTTTATGGCTTTGTAAGCAAGTTATAATCATTAAGACGTTGAAGAATTTTGTAATTCCTAACCCAATAAAAGAACTAGAGAGTGTCATTATTGAGTATATTTGGGGATGCTTTTGGTTGGCCAACAGTGCCACTTAACCTAATTTCTGGATTAAACATTCAGGATTACCCAATAATATCCATTATTCATGTGTAATCAATACAACCATAAATAAGCTTCCCACGACGATTACGTGACTTACGTCCTACCGGTTATCAAAACAACTTTTCATCTTTATGAATTACACACTATTAAGATTAGTGATTTTCAATCCCGCCTGCAAACCGGTAAAGCTATGAGTTTGATTTTTCCAACTATTCATTTGCATATAAGTTATCTTTAATATAATAATTGAAGAAGGAAGACTTAAAAGTTGGTGTAAATAAGCACGAATAAAATAAATGATGGCCTTACACCCGCATAATTTACATAAGTCGTAATGGAGAATAGAGTAAGAGGGAAGAGCTGTGATTCTACCACCACACCTCCAAAACCTATAAGAAGTATTTCATTCTTTCGTCTCTCCTCATTGCATTATACACTGCTTGAACCTGTCAACACCAAATTTTTCTTATCACACACAAATCTTCAACTCCAAACTTTCTCTCATCCTCTGTGTAACTTTTGTTACAATCTCTATGCTTCTTGTGCCTATTTACCCACCCATATTGCTTTCATATGTGAATGTCTGTGTGTGAGAGAGGACAAACCTGTTCGCTAGAGACAACTCGGATAGGGCCAATGTTCACCGATACATATTTGCCTTTGCTTGATAAAGTCTGCTTTACACAATCCTTTGATGTGGAACAAGAAAACAAATATATACAGGGATTAGTAGGATTATTGTGCTCCCAGTATTATAAAATTGCATGAAAGACATTGCATATGAAGGAACAAACAATAAGCAATTAAGTTACTGAACAAAAACAACAGTAAGGAGAGCAAAGTGCATTCGGTTTCCACATGTAAACACGTTAAGCTTGTAATAATCAAGTCAGTGCATTCCGACATATTGCATAGAAAAACACTGGAGAAGTTTTATTGTGCACGTAAATAGAAGAATAAATAATTGAAGCCAACCTAACACAATATATTCCTATCCCCAAACGGTCCAAAAGAAAAGCTTGATACTTTGTAAATGCGAAGAGTATAAAACAAAGAATAAAGAAGTGGGATGAGTTCAATTAAGCAGTAATACACCACGAGTCATACAAACCTAACCTATTATCAATCAAATCTAAAAGTAGTAATGATGAGGACAAGTAACCTCAGGAATTTGGCGTTGAATAACAGATTCAACAGCAAGGACCATAGCATGAACAAAGTCATCTCCACCAGTCCCAATTGCAGTAAACCCTCTCTCTGTAGGGTATGTATTTACCTGCCCCCCCAAGTAAAAACAAACATGTTAAACAAATGTAATAGTAAGTAAACAAGTAGCAAAGTGGGGGGTTTGGTTTTAGACCTTTTGGTCAAGCTCAAGCCAATCTTGAGCAGAATCATCAGCGACAGTGCCTCCAATAATGACATTAGTAGTCTTCCCAACTCTCCCATCAGTCTTGGACACTTCTGCACTCTCAAAATTGAACAACTACAATCAAATTCACGAGCTATACTAGGTAGGAAGGCATAAATCCTCACCTGAAATCGCCTTGAGAACAGCTTCTTGAGGCGGACCTTGCTCCGATTGATCGTTGTGACTGCAATTGAGACGAGGGATCCGGTCCGGAACAGAGGCGAAACCGCTGAAACTTAGTCTCTTCGCCGCCGGGAACAAACCGTGGACCGTAACAGACGCCGGAGATTTTGGGAAGAAGAAGCATCTTCTTCCTACGGCGGAGGTTCGGCGTGATTCCGATAGAAATACGGAGCGCAGAATCGTTTTGCAAGCCATTCTCTCGAGCTTCTCTCTCTGTTTGGAGACGATGAGTATGAAACGCTGCGTTTCGCTATTTATCTAAAATCGCGTCGCTGAGGTGGGATGATAAGGTTTAAAGACACTTTTGCCCTTCAAAGTTTTGTCATTGTCTAACCATTGATTGATCCTCTAGGAACGAAACACATAATTGCAAAGAGAAAAAAAAACTGAATTTAAATTTGTTTAGAGCTTCATCGGAGCTTATTCTTATAGCACCTTCTGTGAAACACATAGAGAAAGAAAATGTGTTCGTATCACAAAACCAAAACATACTCTTTTCTCGGAAATAGACCAAGAAAGAAACATCCATCCTAATGTAATTAAGTAAACAAAAACAGTTTGCTGGGCTGAGTAAACGAAACAAAACCAATTATAGCCACCAGAAACGTTAAAAGATCTATTCAACTTTAGAACCGTTCTCTGTTGGGGAACTCGAATAAGCAGAGCATTATTATCCTCTCATCTCATGGAATGGCGTTTCATTACTCGGGGCTTTTTTTTTTATCTAGCAGGGGGAGGTGGAGGGCCAAGGGATTTAGCCATGCCAACCCAAGCAACAATCCCAAAGGCGAGAATTATCCAACCGCATACATCGTAAGTAAAGTCATTGTTCTTCTTCTTCTTGTTCTTCTTACCACCACCCTGCAAAACCAACAATAATTCTGCTTTTACCTTCCTCAAAAAACTTGACACCAGTGATGTGATCACTTACGCTAGCATTTGATGAAGCAGAGGGACCTCCTCCTCCTCCTCCTCCTCCAGCTAGTGCCTGCTGTATCATTCCACCATGCTTATGTATCTCCTTATGCAGTTTAGGCCCCTACTCACATAGACAACAGAAAGGTTTCGGATATTGTGAAATACAAAGATCAAACGCTTCTCCCCTTTACTTTATATATAAAACAATACTCTATTCTCCATGAATATTTTGACTTAGGAAAAAAACGAAAAGTCACCTCTGTTGCAACTTCCATGGACTTGAGATACATCTCATTACCTGGATCCTGAGAAAACAACAAAACAAAATAAAGAAGATGGTCGGTCCCATTAGCAAGTACATCATATTCATTCAATCTGCATACATACCAAAGTTTCAGCTCTCTGGAAATAATCAGCGGCTTTATCAAAGAGAGCTTGGGCTTCATCGGAGTCTGGATTAAGAAACGCTTGGGAAGAGTAGGCGTTGCCAAGACACCAAAGAGCCCCATGCTTCCCTGGGTTTATTTTCAATACCTCCTCGAACTTGGATAGAGCAACTACAAATAATAGAGACCAAATGCATTTTTATATTTTTCTTGTTATTATTCTCTTTTCGCAAAATAATATAATTATTTAATCTAAAACAAAGGAGTTATACCATCTAACATGAGCTTGGCATCAGCAACACTCTGGAACTGTGAAAGCTCAAGCAATGCTCCGCCCCACTTTAGCAAATTCTGTATTTATCAATAAGAGTAAAACTATTATCAATCTCCCAAAATCTAATTCAAGTAATACAAACGATAGCAAAGAGTGCAAACCTCAGAATCCAGAGGATCCTTCATGTACTGTTCCTCGCAAGCGTTTCGAGCGAGGTCGACCATCATAAGCCTATCGAAATCGGCTGGAGTGAATTCCATCGTCAGATGCAGACTAGGGATATCAAATCTAGGGTTCGGTTCTCAACGCTTGGGAAGTTGGATGAAGAAGAAGAAGAAGACCTGGAAATGATATACGTCTCCCAAGATTTTAGATTGGGCTTTTAGTGGACTTTCTCGTACTGCCTTTTTGGGTCGAACTTGGCCTATCGATGCTTTTATCCTTTGACAGCACATCTCTGTATATTAATAGAAGAAAAACATCTAAGAAGATGTAATTTGTAGTTTGTAATAACTAAAAAAAAAAATTATTTAATCGTCATTTAATTAGGATATCAATTAATTTTATATGACAGCTGTTGGACCCGATATTGGTCGATTAAGAGTACGCCGGTGTGTTTTGTTTTTTTTTTTTTGTTTTTTGCGTCGACTGGAAACAAAGGAGAAGAAAAATAGAACGGAAGCAGTTTTAATTTTCTTTTTACATTTTATTTAATTTTTGTTTATTTTCATTAAAAATATATAAAAGTAAATTAATATAGTATGGATCATACAGAATCCCTTATATAATAAAGTACAAATCGCCTAGCAAATGAAAAACTAACATGTGAAACTTTTTTATAAAAATTTAAAAGAATAATAAATTCTTTTTTCATCTCCTATTTTTCTGCATTCTAGATAGTAAATATTAGAGTATTTGCAGCGCACACATAAGGAAAACCGGCATATTAGCTACTTACCCTTTTTTATCGTGTACTGCAATATGCATTCTCCTGTTCTGACCAATTTACCCCTATTCAAGTTAGCAACTTCGTTTGTAACGACGTGAAATACCGCTTCGTTCAGTTTTCCTTTTTTTCTGGTAAACCAAATTTACAAGCAACTTTATGTGTCAGACCACTTGATACATCTAATTTTATATATTATTATATATAAATCCCCTTGAATCGTTGCGATCGTAGCAATGCTCAGACTCTTCTATACTTCTATATATATGTAATTGTTTGTGCCTTTTTTGATTCATCAGACATCTCTCGTCCATTTCCTCTCAATTTCTTTCTATCTCTTTTCATATTCTCCAATGGAAACAAATCGAGATCAAACGATTCCGACTCCCTTCCCTGATAGAATGTTCGCAATTGGAGAGGAGCCTGTCGGAATTAGGGTAACACCTTATCACAAACCCTCGTGTATCTCCAAGATTCTCAATGCTCTAGAAGAAGAAGAGGTACGGGTCATTAAAGAATCCTCGTTTGGCAAACTTATAGAGATCACCGAGAAACCTCCATTTTCAGGCCGTTTGGGTCGTTTCCTTTTTTCCCGTCAATTGAAAGTTCACAAGAAGCAGGAAGTGTGGTTTCTATTCGCGGGGAAGCCTATTGGGTTCTCGATCAGAGAATTCGCTCTAGTCACCGGTCTTAATTGCCGCAACTCCCCACCGCAATGTAAGAAGAGGACCAAGAAGATAATATCGGAGAAACCGTACTGGGTGGATCTTTTTGGGACTATGACTGAAGTCCCCGTCTCGTACGTCTTCACGATGCTGAAAAAGAAGACAGTCACTGATACACAGTTGAGGATCAAGTACGCGCTTCTGGCTCTGCTCTCAGCCGTAATCCTGCCAACGTCACATAACCCTTGTATTCTACAAGCCGCAGTTGAGAAGATTAAAGATGTTGATCAGTTGCTTGCATACCCTTGAGGCCGCGCTTCTTTTGACATGCTAATGAGCAGTATTAAAGAGAGAAACGAAGTATCTCTTTCCCAGAACACAATCGCATTCAAAGGATTTGTGATGTCCGTTCAGATTGTTCTTATTGAAGCCGTTCCTTCACTCTTGGGGGTAGTAGGAGATGGAGCATCATCTGGATCCGAAGCAGAGTCAGATGAGGACGAAGAGTCGAGTCTTGTTGAAAGGGAAGGGAAGAAAAACATCAACACTAGTCGCATTCGTGTCATTGATTCAGCCTGCAAGGTATTAACTTATCTCTCCTTGATTGATCTCCACCACAAATTTGAATGGTACTGACATTTAGACAATTCAATTGTTGTGTTCGTTCTGAAAGGTCAAAGTCATTTCCATTATCTCAGCGGGAGTTGAACTACCGAACCTGGACCCAGATGTCGGTGGGTCAGATGATGAAGTAGACATGGCTGTCGACAGTCTCACAAAAGCGGCTGGTGAAGATTTTTCTTTTAATAACTCACATTTCAAAGGTGGGGCGTCCAAAGCTGATGTACTTCGTATGCGTGATGAGGCCAAAAAAGAAATCTCCAATCGGAAAACCGCAAGAGTTAATCCCAAAAAGTCTCTGTCAGACGGCGTCGATGCTGAGTACGTAGCCACCATAGTCAAAAATAGTTTAGCCGCAGACCTATCCACGATGGGTGATCAAATAAAAGACATTGGAGTCTCCTTATTCAACTCCCAAAACCTATTTCAGAAAAATATGCAAGACATATTGAGAAACTTCCAGACAGAAATAGCCAATTTGATCACCACCCCGTGCACCCGTATTCACGTTCCACAACCCGATCAAACTCATACCGATAACACCGGAGCGGGTAGTATACCCTCGGGGAATACAAACCCGTGTGTCCCATCCGACATAATAGAGGAAGCTATGCAATTTGCTAATGTGGAGGTATTACCGCCAAGAACTGTATTTTTTGAAAAATACTTAGCATGCTTTATATTCTGCGCACAAATGAATGATGCTCATTTATTTTCCAGGCAACCAAGGAAAATGCTGGTGATGGAGAAAAGGGTAATAGCCGCGAGGAGGTAATATCGTTCTTTATCTAAGCACACATAAGCAAATCTGTCATTTTTTCTGTTACCTCAACAACTGTTTTATTTAATTGGTGCTGCCAACTTCATTTGTGCCAGGATCATTTCAATGACTCGCTAATGACTGAAGGCCCCAACCCTATGATCTGAGGACCCCAACCCTCTGAATTAAAACCCAAATGACGCAACAAAGGAAGTGGTAAGTTGCTTTCTTTTCCCCCGCCTATATATTTGTTTGTACATAGCGCAGTGGTAGCCTTAGGATTAACAAAGAAAAAAATAATTTTACAATACAAACCCGAAACTTATCAATACAAACATACAGTTTACAATGTACCGGATTTCTTTGTCAACACATGTGTATTTTTTAGCATACCACAGGATGTACGTATCCATTTATCCGGCGATCGAGATATGAATGTAAACCTTCCCCATGTTTTTGTTTGTTATGATGCTTTTAGGATCCACTTGCCTCGCACATGGACACTGAAACAGTCCCAGATAACGTACTTGTCAGGGAGGATTCCGATCTGAAACATACCAAAGCAAACCCCAGCGAGGTTGGGAAAGAGACAGTAGTACGATCTTCTATGTTCTCTGGTTCGTAACGTACTCTGCAACCTAAGATAATTTTTTAATGTTTCAGGCGGAACTTGGAATTGCTCCCCCTCCCAGCACCATCGAAACAAGCACTGTTGATCACACTGTAGTCGATGAAGCAAATCAGGTTTTTCTTTGTTGTTATATTTAGGTCAAAGAACTCTTTTTGGTTGTCTTTTTGTGACATCCTTGCATGGTTTTTTACATCAAGGAAAATGTGGGTACGGGGCTTTCCTTTCCTGATCCTTCTTTTTCAATTGGCCTCAACAAATTAATGGCTGAAGATGTGGATCATGCAACCATCACTAACAACGACGAGGATTCTATACCGGACCCCCCCCCCCCCCCTCGTCGAGGAAGCAGCCCTGATCCACAACAGGAAAAGCAAGCAAGCCAAAGTTGTTCCAAGAAACCTTGTTGGTGATTACCAGTGTGACAAACGCTTCCTCACACGAGCTTGGGAATCGTTCATCAATACGATCTGCACCACCCCAAGCATAGACTACGCGGACAAGTTTGCTTTATTGTTGGAGACACTCGGTGGATCCCCGTTGTAAGTTTTTTGAATTTACACGATATTAAAATCCATTAACCTCCACAATTTGCCATTAGACCTGTTTCTTTATTTTTATCGTACTCCATTTTGCATTAGAAGTGTGATTGATTTTGCTGGCGTAAACATCGAAAGCAGCGAGTTGTCTTCAGTTATTGATAGGTCGTCTCATTTACCAGCAAAGGTAAATGTTATATTCATTGACTAATACGATAGCATGCCAGAGCCAATTACATTATCACTTTTTGACCTTTGCCTGCGGTTGTTTTGACAGTTGTTGGATGTGCTTATTCACCACACTCGTTCAGTGTTTCTATCAAATTCAGAACTCATGGCATCGAAGAACTCTGTTTTCCTAAACACCAAGTTTGTGTCTCTGTTTTCCAAGTCATTTCCCAAGTTCTCAAAGTCGACTAAGAAAGACAATGTCCGATTCCCAGCAGCCATGTGCTCCTTCATTGCTGATGACTGCCCCATCGTTGAAGTCAGACGGTTCTATTTCCTCTTCAATTTCGATCAACAGCATTGGGTTGGTGTGTGCGTCGACCTATCGCTTTTCCAAGTTATAGTGCTTGACTGCAACACATCTCTCAAGACGGACGCAACGGTGGGCAAAAACCTGCGCCCCATTACCCAAATGTTCCCGTACATTCTTAGACAAGCTGGAAGACAGCTCACTGTGAAGGAGATGAAGCCGTTTACCCTTGACAGACCAAGAGATGTCCCGCAAAACACCAATTTGTTTGAGTCTGCTATAACGTCTATACTACTACTCCAGGCTCACGCGGTTGGTGGCGTTGATGTATGTATATGTATCACTCCTGAAGTACTGGACACCGAGGTTCAACAGATTGCAGTGATGATGTACTAAGAAAACGTAGCAGTCCTCTGATCCTGAAGTTGTGTTTGCTTTTGTTGTATGTTCCAGATGTTTGTTTTTGTTGTAATGGTTCTTCGGTTGCCTAAGTACTGTAACCGGCACAGACCTTATGTATTATTCTGGTTTTTATCATGTTTTGTTATGAAGTTGCTAAAAACTCAACATCCTGTTGTTAACAGGTTAAGATGAAAATATTTGTTTTGATTTACAATGTATGGGACAACCACAAAGTCATTCCACTATGGGAGAATAAAACCAACTAATTTTTAGTCAGCTCTCTCTGTTATCTTGATAAAACAAAGATTTTGTTGCCAGGAGGCTTGAGTCACGACATTCCTCAGATTTTGCAAGCTAAAGAAAATGATAGATATTTTGTTAGCATGTTAAAGTACAAACATTCCATTATGCTAGCAGAGAAAAATAACATTCCTTCTGTCCAAAATCGTATAAGTACCAATCCAACTCTTCTTACGTGGACTTAGTGTTGTCAAATTTCTTTTTGGGCCAATAGTTAGTTTGTTTTGGCAAAACGTCGTCGTTCCTATTAATGTATTAAACCTTATCTGCTTTTTCACAAACTCTACTCTTGTGTCTATTTACTTCTGTAGTTCTCCTATATTTAACCTAGTCGCCGCCAACATTAGATCCAGGAAGAAGCAATGTCGCACCTATCGAAGGGCAGCTCGTCGTCACAGCCAAGTAATCAATCTTTTTATTGGTTCTATTATTCCGTCGCACACTTTAAATCTTTTTTTAAAGTTGTAGCTTGTAGCAGTTCCCGTTCTCGTAGAGCAGCAAGAGCTAGGGGGATTCCGAGACACTGTCGGTGTGGGGAGGAACCCGTCATCAAGACAACTGGCACCGCGAAAAACCCGGGCAGACTTTTCTATTGTTGTCCTCTCGGCTCGGAGGGGGTTACATTTCCTACTAATTCTCTATAGTTTTGTTTGGACTAATGCATTTCTTTTTCGGGTGGTAGCTGAAACTGTTTTCGTTACCGTGACAGGACAAATATCACCTTTTTACATGGACCGACGAACGCATTGTCAAAGAAGTGGAGGACATCAAGGTTCTAGTGAGCGAGTTGAAAGATGAGATAACGGAAATGAGATGTGAGATGGTTGGCCTGGTGAAGCAAGTGGATCAGTATAAGTTTATGCTCGAGTTGTCCGCCAAGGGGAGTGGATCCTGTGGAATAATGTAGGTCTGACAACGGGAGTGGGTCTTGTATTATATTGTAGGGCTGTGTATCTCAACAGAAGCTGTCTCTAATTTATGGTTTGGAAACCAGTAACTAAGGTCTAATTAAGTAATGTATTTTTGGGCAATTTTTCTTGTGTAGTTTATGTTATCTAGGCGCCTAACTCTAATGTATCTTGCAATGCATGTCTTGTAATTGGTAATATATAGACTCCGTATTCTAGATCCCCCAGCTTTGAATTCTGCAGTTTGTAATACATATCAATTTATATAGTCATCTTTTTAGTTTTCGTGACAAAAAATAAGTTTACCATAGATTTAGATACCATCGCAATGATATCATTCCAGCTAGCATTGCTAAATATTTTTTCCGCTGAAACCAAGTGTAAAATACGGAAACAAGAATGTGCTAAATAGTATATCACCACGTACTTGAATGATGCTAGCCATGATAACAAGATTGACTACAATCACCTTACGTTCATTTACATTGCTAAACCAAAAACAATGCATTGGTATGTGTTTCTTCTTTATAGAGCCTACTTCGTGTTCTCCATGTATTTTCACTTGGATCCAAATATTATTAATTTCAATGATGGGTTCTTGTTTTAGTGAATCGGTTCAACCTCGTGGTCTCCATGTATGTCAATTGCGTCTGAATTTTTTTTATGTTTTGGGATTATGATAAAAGTATTTGTATTCTATTAGCAATGATAAACTTGTTTATAACAAGTGAACTGCATAGTTTAACAAGCTATACCGCTGCCACTCCCTTCAATTTCTTTTTGACTTATGCTAGTCATGTTTTGTTTCATTCTAATTTTTATTTTTGAGTGGATGCTTGATATATCATTGTACTTAGGAAGATTCAACATTTAACACTGACAGTACTTATTTAGACTTACAACTACCAAATAAACAGAGGGAGTTTTTATTTATAATCACAATGCGATACATCATAATTCCTACACACCTTCATAATGGGATTTTAGTACTAGTACTCATAAACAGAAGTTTTTGTCCATGAGCTAAGCCCCAAAATGATGCCACCTCTTTCCGAACAACCGTCCCTTCGCATCAAACTCCCTCCTACATAATATTCCAACTTCTTATATTGCTTCTTTGCATGTAGCTTTGTTGTACCCCATCCCCTTACAACGGCTGCACAAAGTCCTCCTTCGAATTCGTTTCATCTGTAAACCGTTCAAAAGATATTGTTATTACGGTCTTACTATATGCATAGTTACTCTACAAATCACAGTAAGAGGAACTCACGATCTTTTCACCACTGGAGAAGAATCTTTGCTTCTTTGGCCTACCAGGTGGCCTTCTTGTCGTGGGAGGATGCAAAGTCATCCCCCCCAAATTACAAGCCAACTCAGTCACCTCACTATTGTCTGGAACCGGTAGCACACTTCCTACATGTGCGGACCTAAGCTCTCCCACAGTATATGCAGCCAACACTGACTCGAAGCTAACCTACCCTCTTAGTGCCGCAGCAACAGCATGGGAACACGGGATAGCAAGCATTTGAAACTCGTAGCAGCTACAAATTTTCTTAGCGAGGTCAACATGAAAACTCCCACCGTTCTTGTTGCGAACCTCATACTCATCCTCCGCTATAAGAGTCACTTCGTAACCCCCACCAATTTCAAAATTCCGAGTCAACATACTTGCAACCTTTGGTGTGATGGAGCCTCTATTCTTGTTTGCCGCTTCCCGACGAGTAGCAAACCACTCCATCAACTTTGTGTGGATGAAGTCAATCAATGGTATCACCGGGAATTCTCGAGCTTCACGCAACACGGCATTTCAAGACTCCGCCAAGTTGCTCGTCATGATATTGTAACGGTTTCCAAGAAAATGTGCTCTTGCCCAATGCTCCAAACCGATCCCCAGAAGGTACTCTGCGCACGCTGCGCCCATGCTCTGAATCTCGTTGAAAATGGTATAGAAGTCTTGCATCCTGAAAGTCCGCGCTGCCTTTGCCACGAGATACTCCAAGTGTTTGGCTCTGAAATTTGACCGTATGTTCCTCTTCAAATGCACTAATGCAATGCCCTACTGTTGGATACACATGTATTCGATAACAATACAATTTTGTCAGTGTTTATTGAATTTACTTATTAGTGGAGTGTATTTTTTAACATGCTACGAATGAAATTATAATCTAATACAAAAATTACCTTGCTAATCCCCTTAGATATCGATGTGTGCCTATCAGAGACAAACACCAATCCCTCGTCACCATTGACAAAAGTGGTCATCTGCTGAAAAAACCACCCCCATGACGAGTCGTTTTCACTATCCACTATTGCATATGCTAGCGGGAATATTTGGTAGTTGCCATCTTGGGCAGATGCTGTAAGTAAGCAACCCGCGTACTTACCCTTCAAATGTGTACCGTCAATAACGATAACCTTCCTCATATACTCATAACCCTGAACAGAAGCCCCAAATGCCACAAACATGTACTTGAAACGCTCCGCTACCCCGTCTCTTTCTGTAAAAAGGGACGTGATGGTCCCCAGATTCGCATTAACAAGCCGCTTCAGATAGTCTGGGAGCTGATGGTAAGAAGAGGTCGTGGTGCCCTTGACCTTTTCAATGGCAACGTCCCTTGAACGCCATGCCTTCCAGTACGATATATTGACATCGTGATCACCACGCATCATCTGTCTTATTTCTCGTGGTCTTGGCCCATTGCAAGCCCCGCCAAACGTGCTCCTCATGAGCTCACCAATAACTGTTGCGGTTGCTTGCGTTTGATAGCCACCACGCTCGTCAATGGTGCAAGAGTGGTCGGAGATTACTTTCCTTATCTCGAAAACCTTTGCATCCTTCAGCTTAACTGCATATACTCTCCAAGGACATCCTTCTCCGCAGCATTCAAGAACCATCAACCCGGGCTCTGATTTCCTACTCCTGAAACAAAACTTCTTGTTGATTGCGTGAACCGCCATGTACTGTCTGAACGCGTCCTTGTTCCTGAATATCATGCCTGTTGCCACCTCGCCATCATAGTCCCTTATCTCGCCTGCAAAAGACAGTGTCAAACTCTTTTATTGGACGTTCATTAAATTCAATGCTCGTTTGCAATTGGTAACTACAAATAACCAAGGAAGTTTATGTGTAGATGTATATGAATCACCAATATGTTATTTCTTTGATGCAAATGAAAAATAAAAATGCTAAAGGTTATGCGTAGATGTATTTATCATCAGTTAACTAGATATACCTTGATCACAATTAGTAACCTAACATAAGATTTGTTAGACAAGAGTGGTCAAATTAGAGTACAAAATTAATGTAGTTGCAACATAGCATAAGCAAACAACAATGCGCAAAATATTTCTTTTCTTACAACCTGACTGGGTTGATACATTAGATAAACTCTAACTTAGCCGTCTAGATATTGGAAAAACTTGAACAACCCGACAGAGAAAATGTTACAGCAACCTAAAACGTGTTAAAACAAACAACCCCCGAAATAATCATAATTTTAGCAAACCAACACAAATGCAAATAGAAACTTCTGAGAAATCCATAAGGAAAAGAGGTCCGCGATGTAAGTGATTTGTACTCAACACCCACCTCTGTGCTACTCCCTTCAGAAGACATCTCCTTCGGTCATTGTTTTGGATTGGTGGAACCTTCTCCCTTTGTAGCACAGAACATTGTCAACTTCATCATAGGTGGGAGAGTTTCACCTGCATTTGGTTCGTTCTCCACTGGATTAACTCCCGCTGCTGGTTTAGTAGTGGTCAAAACCAAACCTTGAGCCGCCTCCATCTCTGCTAATAAATTTTTGCTTCGTTAACAATTGTGAATTAGTATGAATAGATATTTGTAAGAAAACTCAGATACCGTCAATTGTGGGCTGGGTGAGAGGCCCAATGTCTGCATGTGACGAGTCGCTGTATAAATCCTCGCTGTCATCAAGCCCAACTGGTAACGGGCTTAACCCAACTTCATTCTCGATGCGAGGAGGCTCAGTTGTATTTCCCACGACCGACCCAACATTATCATTCATGGGTACATTAGCCTCTCCGCCGTCAGCCAGACATTCATTCGCTATACGGGTCCCAAACATCATACCATCATCAAGTCCCTCGAGTGGCGGTGGCTGCGCTCTTGCATGCTCAACCATCGAAGTCATGTCCATACCGACTTCCCATAATATTGGCGGCGCACCTACTTCAGTAATAGGTCCAACGACTTCAGTACCTATCCCGGTTAGACCTTTATTTAAAAAAAAAGAGAAAATGTCTATTAAGTTGAGATAACCAGCTAAACATATTCGATTACATGATTATAAAATTAATTAACCGGTTAACAATTATTCGCAAATACAATTCTGGAGTCCCTCTGTGGGTGGTGGCTGCGCAATTAGTTGTTCTCCAAGTGTCGGCATGTCCATACCAACATCTCATATTATTGGTGGGGCTTCCCCTTCCCCGACAAGGCCACCGACTACGCTACCAAGAGCGGTTACACCTTCAACAAAAAAAAAAGAATTTGATAATTAACTTAAGATAACCGGCTAAAAATAAATCCATACATTACAATAATAATTATTACCGCGCTAACTATGATACATAGATGCACAACTCACCAGGGGTCGCATTTCCTTGGGCTCCTTCACCCATTTCAGTGTCATCGTCGTCAAGTTCGATGACCTCTCTCACTGGCTGCACTCCTCTGTTTTGATTAGCGAGGAAGTTGTCTGCGAAAACCATCTCCAAGGAAACTCGATGGAATAGACGCAAGCTGTCCTCTGGAAATAAAGCATTCATGACACACTCGGTTTGTGCTGCACGGTTTCCAAAGACTAAACCTGTTGCAACATAAAACAAATATTATACATGCATCAGAAAATTTTAACTAGCCAATTGATACTATTTTCTAAAGGGTTTATAAATTTACTTTCGTAAGCGGCTCTTGAGTTCTCGTTTGCTGTGTGATCAAAGACATACGATGTATTGCCTTTTGCAAAATTAGTACGAGTGTGAAACTTGTATTCAGCAACGTCTTTTGGACCCATCGTTATTAGCATAGGAAGGTCATTCACCCAAGTTCTCGTATGGAGAAACCAAGACAATACAGCTGTGCTCGAGATTATCGTTGGCGGTGTCCGGTTACCTAGTGAACCGAGCATCCAATTAGGAAGTCGGTGAGAAATGACAAGGGGTGTATACTGGCTGAGACCGTAGCGCTGTATGATAATCTGGTCAAGCGTATTGTAGCTCACAGTCTCATAAACGACCACCCCGTAGCCTATATCTTCTGGATGCGTCATGAACTCCCACTCCTCTTCCCCACTCTTCTTCCATTGTCCTCGCCAAAACCGGACACAGCAAACCATCTGATTTTGAAACAAACAATATATTTAGCAAGTATAAACTGCATGCATCGATATATCCACAAAGAAATAAATTGCATGTTCCGAGATATCAACAAAGACATAAATTGCATGCATCGATTTCTTAACAAAAGTCATTTTAAGTTCAAAAAAAAAACAAAATATATGTTATCAATTGCATGTTAACCGGCGTTTTTTTCTGAGTGATCAACGATGTTTGTCAATGTTAAGTCCAGCATCTACGGAGTAAATAAAGAGCAAGACATGAATGAAACAAAATAAATGCGAATACAAGAACATGGTGATGATTGCATGCATTGTTATATCAACAAAGAAATAAACTGCATGCATCGAGTTCTTAACAAAAGATATGTTGTGTGATGCAAGTACTCAGGAAAAAAAAACAAAAGATATGATATCATTTGGTTGCTAATCGCCGTTTTGTGCTGAGTGATCAATGATGTTTCTAAAAGTTAATTCCAGCATCTGCGGAGTAAACAAGAGCGAGACAAGAACGAATCGAAATAAATGCAAATACAAGAACATTGTGATGATTACATATTAAATACCAGAAGTAACGGATCAAACATGAAAGAAACAAAATAGCTGCAGGTGCAATAGACTTCTTTTATATCGATGATGACAAGGAATTAAATCTAGTCATCAACGAGAATCCAAAACAGAAAGGAAACAAATTTATTTCAGGTGAGAAGAACATTCTAACGACAGAGAAAAGGACATTTATTGTGTCAGGAATAATCACCTTCTTTTTTGCTTTCTGAAGTGTGAGTATAAGCTCACGGTTTAGCTCCCTTTTATACACAAACCTCGAGTTCTTCTTTTCGAAACTCTCCCCCAGAAAAACTTTTCGCATGCAGCCCAATATCTTCTTTTTTTATCTTTCTGGCCATGCAGCCGCTGTGTCAGATTTTCTTCTGTTTCTACTGGTTCGTGATACACGATCAGACACACGTAAAATAGATGGGGAATAGCGCAATCATTACTACCCCCCAATTAAAAAGTAAAACCGCTTTAGCTTACTACTTAAATACCGCCTACTCTAAACCGTGAAACCAAACCGTCACGAGGTTAGTTTGGTAATTGTAACATCACGTGGACAGAATCTGATCCCCACACATAATTAAATTGTGTAGTTACCTAATTATGCACTTCTTATACGATTTTGAACAAAATCACTCTAAATATTAACTATCCAATTCCAAAATTTTCTCAAAATATTTAAGCCATGTTAATTTATAAATTGTCTTTGAAGGTGAAATTTCTGTCTATATTATATTTAGTTAAATAAAATAAAATTAATGTTTTGAAAAATGAATTGTAGACAATGGTTTCTTCCTCAAAAAGAAAAAAAAAGAATATGGTTTTGGAAACATCCTACTCTCCACGATCCACCTCTTTCGTCCAGAGACCTTTTTCACTACAAGAAAACGCGTCTATAACAACGACGCGTTACGAGGAAATTATTTCCTCGTAAATTTACATGGTGTTTACGACGAGGTTACGAATAAATAAATAATCGTCGTAAATTCGTTGTAAAGTTACAACGAAACAGTTTCGTCGTAAACCCAATGTAATTTTACAAGGCTTTTACGTGAAAAACCCAATTCGTCGTAAACTCATTGTAAATATACAAGCCATTTACGACGAATCATGTAACCGTTACTTTTGGTGAAAACGTGCATATAGTGTGGTTTAAAGTAACTAACTTCGTTGTAAAATCATTGTAAATTTACGAGTGCTTTACGTGGAAAGCCCAATTCGTCGTAAACTCATTGTAAATATACAAGCCATTTACGATGAATCATGTAACCGTTACTTTTGGTGAAAACGTGCGTATAGTGGGGTTCAAAATAAACTAACTTCGTTGTAAATTCGTTGTAAATAAGATGTAAAAACGATGTAAAAGCATAATAAAGCTTTTCGTTGTAAAATCCATGTTATACCTTCACCTACCACTTACGAAAATCGTCTATATATATGATCATTTCTCAATTCAAATAACACACAAACGAAATCAAAGAAAAAAAACCAGAAAAAAGGAAAACAAATGGCTGATGGCTTCAATATTTACGAGTTACGAAGTTGGATGTATTCGCATAAAGATGATTCCGGTAGAGTGACGGATGCATTTCTAAGCGGTCTTAGACATTCATGCACCATGCGGGCTGTACACCGATCACGCAGGAAAGCGGTAAGATGTTCTGCCCTTGTCGGAAATGCAAGAATTTAAAATTTGCTCGTAGTGAAACTGTATGGAAGCACTTACTAAATAGATGATTTACACCACAATATTATATTTGGTATCAACATGGGGAGGGTTATGGTGGAAATGAAGCTAGTAGTAGTAATAATTTTGAAGATGCTGGTAATAGTGAAGAACAGAATCATTTGCATAATGAATCTAGTTATCATCAGGAGGAGCAGATGGTAGATCATGATAGGGTTCAAGACATGATTACTGATGCATTTTTAGAAACAACTACAACAATAGCTCATGAAACTGGAAATGTAGAAGAACCTAATTTGGATGCAAAAAGGTTTTATGAAATGTTAGATGCTGCAAATCAACCAATCTACACTGGTTGTAGAGAAGGTCTCTCTAAATTGTCTCTAGCAGCTAGGATGATGAACATTAAAACGGATCATAATTTACCTGAGAATTGCATGGATGCTTGGGCGGAGTTGTTCAAAGAGTATTTGCCAGAAGACAACGTGTCAGCTGAATCTTGTTATGAGATTCAGAAATTGGTTTATAGTCTTGGGTTGCCTTCGGAGATGATAGATGTTTGCATCGACAACTGCATGATCTACTGGAAGGATGATGAGAAGTTAGAAGAGTGTCGATTCTGCAAGAAACCACGATTCAAGCCGCAAGGACGTGGGAGGAATAGGGTACCGTACCAAAGGATGTGGTACCTACCCATTAAAGACAGGTTAAAAAGATTATACCAATCGGAGAGGACTGCTGCATGGATGAGGTGGCATGCTGAACATGTCCAGAAGGATGGCGAGGTCGCTCACCCATCAGATGCAAGGGCGTGGAAACATTTCAACAAGGTATACCCAGATTTCGCTGAAAATATTCGGAATGTCTATCTTGGGTTATGCACCGATGGATTTAGTCCATTTGGTATGTCTGGGAGACAGTATTCTTTGTGGCCAGTTATTCTTACGCCGTACAACCTGCCGCCGGACATGTGTATGGAACAAGAATTTCTATTCTTGACCATATTAATCCCTGGGCCGAAGCATCCAAAACGGTCGTTGGATGTATTTCTTCAACCACTGATACAGGAGCTAAAGGAGTTGTGGTCAGAAGGGTAAAGAACTTATGATTGTTCCACGAAAACCAATTTTACGATGCGAGCAGTTCTGCTGTGGACGATAAGTGACTTTCATGCTTATGGAATGTTGTCTGGCTGGACAACTCATGGAAGGTTATCTTGTCCATATTGTCATGGATCTACGGATGCTTTTCAACTGAAGAATGGTAGAAAGAGTTGTTGGTTTGATTGTCATCGTCGATTTCTTCCCATTGCTCATCCCTACAGAAGAAATAAGACATTGTTTAGGAAAAACAAAGTTGTCAGAGACAGTCCTCCTCCATATCTCACAGGCCAGCAGATCGAGGAGGACATTGATTATTACGGAGCTCAGAAAACTGTGAAGAAAGGAGGAAACTGGCATGTTCCTGGTAATATGCCTGATGGGTATGGGGTATCTCACAATTGGCATAAGAAAAGTATATTTTGGGAGCTACCTTACTGGAAAGATTTTCTTTTACGCCACAACCTGGATGTGATGCATATAGAGAAGAACTTTTTTGACAACATCATGAATACAATACTGAACGTCCCAGGGAAGACAAAAGATAACAAAAAGTCAAGGATGGACTTACCCGATATTTGCTCAAGAAGTGAGTTACATATCAAGAGCAATGGAAATGTTCCTGTTCCCATCTTTCGATTGTCATCAAAAGCGAAGTCAACTTTGTTTGACTGGGTTGCATCAGAAGTGAAGTTTCCTAATGGTTACGTTTCAAATCTGTCAAGATGTGTTGAACGAGGTCAAAAGTTCTCAGGAATGAAGAGTCATGATTGTCATGTGTTTATGCAACGACTACTTCCATTCGCTTTTGCTGAGCTCCTTCCAACAAATGTACATGAAGCACTTGCAGGTAAATATTAATTAATAATATACATATATATATATATATATATATATATTATGAAATGTTACTAATTTGGGTTATATTTGCAATATACAGCGATCGGAGCTTTCTTCAGAGACCTTAGTACACGTACGTTCAAGGAAGAAGTCATCGAACAACTTCATGAGAACATCCCGATCATAGTGTGCAACCTAGAGAAGATATTTCCTCCATCATTTTTTGACGTCATGGAACATCTAGTTGTCCACCTCCCGTACGAAGCATTTCTTCGCGGACCTGTTCACAATGGATGGATGTATCCATATGAGCGCTCTATTAAACATTTGAAGGGGAAAGCAAGAAATCTTGCAAAGGTGGAAGGTTCGATTGTGGCTGGAAGTTTGACAGCAGAAACATCTAACTTCACATCATACTACTTTGCTTCAACGGTTCGTACGAGGAAAAGAGTTCCTAGAAGATATGATGATGGTGGAGTACCGCAATCTTATGCAGTAGACGGTGTTCCTGACATTTTCTGCCAAATTGGACGGTTTGGTGGTAAACTGAGAGAAGTATGGTGGTCCAGTGATGAGGATAAGCATAGTGCCCACACTTATATTCTGCTCAACTGCGAGGATGCTGTGACGCGTTCTTTTGAAAGGTAAATAATATTCGTGTGTATTATACGATATGATGTTAATTAATTATATGATATGATGCATTTGTTTAATTTGCAGCTTGTTTGTATCTCAAGTTGAAGAAGCAATACCAGGAATATCCGGAACCGAGGTGGATGCAAGGAAAGATAAGCACTTTGTCAAGTGGTTAAAAGGACAGGTAATATTAACATATTAAGTAATCTTTGGTACTATTATTGATAATGTAAAATTCTAACAATGATGTATTAATTTGTAGGTTGATTATGACGATCCATATTATCCTGTATGGTTTCATGATTTGATCCAAGGTCCGGTAGCAAAGGTCACCACATCATCTATGTACTTCACACGAGGTTTCACTTTTCATATATATGAGTATGGGAGACGTCGGGCAACAAGCAACTACGGAATATGTGTGAAAGGTGAAACAAACTTTTACGGGATCTTGCAAGAGATTATTGAAGTGGAATTTCCAGGGTTGTTGAAGCTAAAATGTGTCCTCTTCAAATGCGAGTGGTTCGACCCCGTGGAGAACCGTGGTGTTCGGTTTAACAAATTTGGTGTTGTGGATATCCATTCTGGGAGAATATATAACAAATTCGAGCCTTTCATCTTAGCCTCCCAAGCCGAACAAGTTAGCTTCCTTCCATACCCTCGCCTTCGAAGTTCTGGGATAAATTGGTTAACTGCTATCAAAATAACACCTCGTGGACGGATTGTTGCTGGAGAAGAACCACTTTTGCAAGAAGAAGATGCAATCAATGAAGTTGAGGTACCTGATCAACAAACTGATGAAATTCTTTTAATCGACCCGGATAACCGTCAATATGAAGATCTTCCCGAAGATGTGACGGATGAAGCACGTGAAGATGAGTTCAATAGAAGCGATGATGATCATTGTAGTGATGTTGATGAGAACTCAAACGATTCTTCATGATGTAAAATATGTAACAAATGTTGATTTTTATTAGAAGATCTTATTTTCATATGTGTATCAAATTCTATTTTATATAATATGCATTTTAAAAAAAAATTGGAGTTTATGGTTTCAGTTGGAAAAAGAGGTTGAATGTGTAAAAGATATGATAGTATAGATATGTAAGTTTGGGTTTAGGGATTTTGATTTTCGGGGTTTCACATATTTCGTTGTAATTTCGTTGTAAAAAAAACGCGGGCCTGGTACTTTCCTCGTAAAGTTTAGGTTCGTCGTACCTTCGTTGTAAACCATGAATCGGAGTTTAGGGATTTGATTTGTGGTTTCAAAGAGTCGTTGTAAACACGTCGTAAAGAAAAAAATGCAGGCCTGGTACTTTCGTCGTAATTCCTGAAAGCACGTGTCCATGTAAATTCGTCGTAAATAGAAACACGGGCCTGGTACTTTCCGCGTAAACCAAAATAGCGGGCCTGGTAAATTCCTCGTAATTCCTGAAAGCACGTGTCCTTGTAAATTCGTCGTAAACTGAAACACGGGCCTGGTACTTTCCTCGTAACCAAAATAGCGGGCCTGGTACTTTCCTCGTAAACCCAAAAACGCGGGCCTGGTATATTCCTCGTAAAATTACGACGAATTTACGAGGAACGTGTTTTCTTTATATATGCAACACCTCTGAACGAGGCTTCCTCGTTCATTCCTCACAAAACTCTCTCTCTCTCTAAGGTAACTCCTCTCTCTCTCTCTAGTTAGTTTTTTTTTTATAATTAGTTTAGGTGGTTAGTATAGGGAATTAGTTTAGAGAATTAGTTTAGGGAATTAGTTTAGGGAATTAGTTTAGGTGGTTAGTATAGAGAATTTTTTTAAAAATAATTAATTAATGGTGTTGTGATTTTTAATTATTTTTTTTAAATAATGTAGATCATGGCTCCTAGGAAAAAACCACCACCGACTTATGAGGAGATGTTTGGCGACGGTGTCGGGACGTCTTCTTCTTTCGGCGGCCGAGCATCTTCTGATGCCATTCCGGACTCTCAGACATCTCAGAGAGTTTGGAGTCCTCCTCCCGCACCTCACATGGCTCCACCTCCGCCACCAGCAGCTCAGATGGCTCCACCTCCTCCACCAGCAGCTCCGCAGGAGCCCATTCCAGGGCCAGAAGTTCATCCAGACTTGCGGGTGCCTCCTCATGCACCATACGCAAGATATACGGTGGAGGATTTGCTTTCCGCGCCTGGACGGGAGGGTATGGACGTTTTGGACCCAGATAGACTGCCGGGTACTTATTGGTAAGTAAATTTATAATTTAAAATTTTCAAATCATTTTTATATATTTTATTAACAAGTTGGTTCAATTTGCAGGTTTGGGGCCAACAACCGTGTTTCCCGGAGCGTTTCAAAGACGATGAAGGGATACTTAGACGGAGCTTATCCAAACTGGAGCTTGACTCCAGATCACGTCAAGACCACTTGGTTTAAACAGTTTGCGGTAATTTTTCAATTTTCTTTTTAATATTTAATTTTATTATTTTTATTAATTATTAATTATTAATTATTAATGGTTTCATGATTTTGTTTGTTTCAGCAAAGGTGGAATTGGTCCTTAGGAATCACCGAAATGGTGAAGAAGGAATTCGAGGCAAAGGCGAAGACTCGCCTTACCAACACGGTCTCGGATTGGAAGGATAAGTGGGAGATCTACGGCTATGACGGGAAGCCCACTGGGGTCACCAAGGATGTATGGGATGGCCTCATCGCCTTTTGGAAGCTACCCAGCTCAATCCGGAAGGCCAACTCCTGCTCCGCTTCCCGTAGGACCAAGGATAAAGACGGGAATTTGCCTATGCTTCATACCACCGGGCAAAAACCTCATGCCGGGATCCGTCTCGACGCTGTAAGTTTTAGTTGTAATATTTATTTTATTAATAAATTTGAATTTGAATTTCAATATTTAATATTTTATTATTGGTTTTTGTAGTTTGAGAAGACCGGAGTCATGCCATCTTTGTCCGACCTTTTCAAGATGACTCACACCAAACCGGACGGGACTTTTGTTGATCCTGCATCCGAGAAGCTCTTCAACACTGTGGCTGCTCGGGTTGATGAGCGGGAGACGCAACTCACCCAGCAGTCTCCGGATGGATTACCCGTCAAATTGACGACGGACAGGATCTTCGAGGAGGTAAAATTTAAAAGCTAGTTTAAATTAATTTTACTATTTCAACAATATTAACTATTTAATATTATTTTTTGTAGGTCGCTCCAAGAAAGAAGGGCTGGACGGTGGGAATCGGTTCTGTCAACGAAGTCGCAAGGGCGACTTCGTCTTACTCTTCTAGACGGGCCCAAGAGACTTCTCAGATGCAGGCTCGATTGGATACCCAGCAGGAGCGTTTAGACTCTCTCGAGAACCTGTTAGATATTATGGCGATGGGGAACCCGACCATGCAGAGAGCGTTGGCGGCCAGACGAGAAGCTCTCGGGATGCAACAACGGGATCCCGATTCTACCGATCCAGTGGGAGGGGGAACGAGCGGAGAGGGACCGAGCGGGACCAACTACTTTGATGATGTATCGCTCCCGTAGATTTTTATTTTTATAATTTCGTTTTATAAAATATTAAAACTTAAATTTTATTTATGGAATATTTATTTTCTAAACAATTGTTTCTTTATTATTTGAAATTTTAATTTTTATAATTTCCAATTTTATTATAAATAAAAATAAAATAATAAATGAAATTAATATAATTAATATAATAAATAAAACAACGATGTAAATTCGTCGTAAAGTTTACAACGAATTTACATCGAAGACCTCGTAAATACGATGTAAACAATTACATCGAGTTTACAACGACGGAGATGTAAAGTCGTCGTAAATTTTACAACGAATTTACATCGAAATTTTACGTGTATTTGACATCGAATTATTTACAACTCCTTTACGACGAATCTTTACGAGTTACTTACAACGAGGCTTTACGTGGACACTACGACGAATACTTTCCTTCTCCTTTACGACGAAATCATTACCTCGTAACCGTTACGTGGCGTTTACGACGAATCTTCTTTTACGACGGACGATTAACAATGAATCGCGTTTCGAGGTAAATTCGTCGTAATCCCCCTTTTACAACGAATTTACAACGAAATGCACCCTGGTAAATAATATGTTTTCTTGTAGTGTTTTAACAGTTTCTATAAATTTGAATCTTAAAGACAAACGGCAGCGGAACTCACATCTTCTCCCTCTTCTTCAGTTTCAATAACCTATCAAATTGGGTCCGTAAAGATGTTATGAGCTTGCTGGTTCTGTTTTTCCGAGTAAACTGATTCAGCAACCAATTCTCCCCAGTGACGCTGTCTTACTCCGTTGTAGAATTTTGTTGTCTTTGGAGGGACACTATATTACTTTATCCACAACCTGTTTAGGGCTAAAAATATTCGAGAAATAGCAGATATGGTGTATCTGAATTTCTGGAGATTCATCCGTGCAAAGAGACATCATGATAAAACTCAGTTAAAAGGGAAGGGATGAGTAAGATAGGAGGCAGCCGTGATTCTATATGACCAATGATTTTGATACAAGGTAAAAAGGCTTTTATTAATTAACCACCAAAAGAATTATATTGTTGAATTGTTTTCCTACTGTGCAAAATGCTTTACAGTAAAATATAGATTCAAAACACCCTTGAAATACTACGTTGATGAGCACGTTAATACATTTTTTATAATTTTAATTAAATTTTGACCTGCACGTCCGTGCGGGGTATATTTTTATAAAATATGTTATTTTTTATGTCAATATTAGAGTTGGGCAAAAAATGTGAATCTAACAAAATCGAACCTATCCCGATCCAAAAAGAAGTACAGAACCCAAACCAAAATTGATTAAATATCAAAATTTTGGTATTTAGAGAACTGAAATCGAATCCGATCCGAACCGAAGTACTTGAATGTATTCGAAATAGATTTATATACCTATATATATAAAAAAATATCCAGAATATATATAGTACTTATAAGTTTGTTTAAATAATTGAAAATATATATAAATAGTCAAACGTAAATATCTAAAATAGTTAAAGTATACTCAAATCACCAAAAATACTTAACATAATTATTGATTCTCTATCCAAATATTTAAATAAAATCAATTTATATGTTAAGTTCAGGTATTATGTTGTATGTTATTCAAATTTGTATTTCTCACGACCGACCCAACATTATCATTCATGGGTACATTAGCCTCCGCCGTCAGCCAGACATTCATTCGCTATACGGTTCCAAAACATCATACCATCATCAAGTCCCTCGGTTGGCGGTGGCTGCGCTCTTGCATGCTCAACCATCGAAGTCATGTCCATACCGACTTCCCATAATATTGGCGGCGCACCTACTTCAGTAATAGGTCCAACGACGTTGGTACCTATCCCGGTTACACCTTTATTTAAAAAAAAAAGAGAAAATGTCTATTAAGTTGAGATAACCAGCTAAACATATTCGATTACATGATTATAAAATTAATTAACCAGTTAACAATTATTCGCAAATACAATTCTGGAGTCCCTCTGTGGGTGGTGGCTGCGCAATTAGTTGTTCTCCAAGTGTCGGCATGTCCATACCAACATCTCATATTATTGGTGGGGCTTCCCCTTCCCCGACAAGGCCACCGACTACGCTACCAAGAGCGGTTACACCTTCAACAAAAAAAAGAATTTGATAATTAACTTAAGATAACCGGCTAAAAATAAATCCATACATTACAATAATAATTATTACCGCGCTAACTATGATACATAGATGCACAACTCACCAGGAGTCGCATTTCCTTGGGCTCCTTCACCCATTTCAGTGTCATTGTCGTCAAGTTCGATGACCTCTCTCACTGGCTGCACTCCTCCGTTTTGATTAGCGAGGAAGTTGTCTGCGAAAGCCATCTCCAAGGAAACTCGATGGAATAGACGCAAGCTGTCCTCTGGAAATAAAGCATTCATGACACGGTCAGTTTGTGCTGCACGGTTTCCAAAGACTAAACCTGTTGCAACATAAAACAAATATTATACATGCATCAGAAAATTTTAAGTAGCCAATTGATACTACTTTCTAAAGGGTTTATAAATTTACTTTCGTAAGCGGCTCTTGAGTTCTCGTTTGCTGTGTGATCAAAGACATACGATGTATTGCCTATTGCAAAATTAGTACGAGTGTGAAACTCGTATTCAGCAACGTCTTTTCGACCCATCGTTATTAGCATAGGAAGGTCATTCACCCAAGTTCTCGTATGGAGAAACCAAGACAATACAGCTGTGCTTGAGATTGTCGTTTGCGGTGTCCGGTTACCTAGTGGACCGAGCATCCAATTAGGAAGTCGGTGAGAAATGACAAGGGGTGTATACTAGCTGAGACCGTAGCGCTGTCTGATAATCTGGTCAAGCGTATCGTAGCTCACAGTCTCATAAACGACCACCCTGTAGCCTACATCTTCTGGATGCGTCATGAACTCCCACTCCTCTTCCCCACTCTTCTTCCATTGTCCTCGCCAAAACCGGACACAGCGAACCACACAATATATTTAGCATGTATAAACTGCATGCATCGATATATCCACAAAGAAATAAATTGCATGCTTCGAGATATCAACAAAGACATAAATTGAATGCATCGATTTCTTAACAAAAGTCATGTTAAGTTCAAAAAAAAACAAAAGATATGTTATCAATTGCATGTTAACCGGCATTTTTTGCTGAGTGATCAACGATGTTTGTCAATGTTAAGTCCAGCATCTACGGAGTAAATAAAGAGCGAGACATGAATGAAAAAAAATAAATGCGAATACAAGAACATGGTGATGATTGCATGCGTCGTTATATCAACAAAGAAATAAACTGCATGCATCTAGTTCTTAACAAAAGATATGTTGTGTGATGCAAGTACTCAGTAAAAAAAACAAAAGATATGATATCATTTGGTTGCTAATCGCCGTTTTGTGCTGAGTGATCAATGATGTTTCTAAAAGTTAATTCCAGCATCTACGGAGTAAACAAGAGCGAGACAAGAACAAATCGAAATAAATGCAAATACAAGAACATGGTGATGATTACATATTAAATACCAGAAGTAACGGATCAAACATGAAAGAAACAAAATAAATGCAGGTGCAATGGACTTCTTTTATATCGATGATGACAAGGAATTAAATACTGTCATCAAGGAGAATCCAAAACAGAAAGGAAACAAATTTTTTTCAGGTGAGAAGAACATTCTAACGACAGAGAAAAGGACATTTATTGTGTCAGGAATAATCACCTTCTTTTTTGCTTTCTGAAATGTGAGTACAAGCTCACGGTTTAGCTCCCTTTTATACACAAACCTCGAGTTCATCTTTTCGAAACCTTCCCCCAAAAAAACTTTTCGCATGCAGCCCAATATCTTTTTTGATCTTTCTGGCCATGCAGCCGCTGTGTCAGATTTTCTTCTGTTTCTACTGGTTCGTGATACACGATCAGACACACGTAAAATAGATGGGGAATAGCGCAATCATTACTACCCCCCCAATTAAAAAGTAAAACCGCTTTAGCTTACTACCTAAATACCGCCTACTCTAAACCGCGAAACCAAACCATCACGAGGTTAGTTTGGTAATTGTAACATCACGTGGACAGAATCTGATCCCCACACATAATTAAATTGTTTAGTTACCTAATTATGCACTTCTTATACGATTTTGAAAAAAATCACTCTAAATATTAACTATCCAATTCCAATTTTTTCTCAAAAAAATTAAGCCATGTTAATTTATAAATTGTCTTTGAAGGTGAGATTTCTGTCTAAATTATATTTAATTAAATAAAATAAAATTAATGTTTTGAAAAATGAATTGTAGACAATGGTTTCTTCCTCAAAAAGAAAAAAAAAGACTATGGTTTCTGGAAACATCCTACTCTCCACGATCCACCTCTTTCGTCCAGAGACCTTTTTTAACAGTTTCTATAAATTTGAATCTTACAGACAAACGGCAGCGGAACTCACATCTTCTCCCTCTTCTTCAGTTTCAATAACCTATCAAATTGGGTCCGTAAAGATGTTATGAGCTTGCTGGTTCTGTTTTCCTGAGTAAACTGATTCAGCAACCAATTCTCCCTAGTGACGCTGTCTTACTCCGTTGTAGAATTTTGTTGTCTTTGGAGGGACACTATATTACTTTATCCACAACCTGTTTAGGGCTAAAAAGATTCGAGAAATAGCAGATATGGTGTATCTGAATTTCTGGAGATTCATCCGTGCAAAGAGACATCATGATAAAACTCAGTTAAAAGGAAAAGGATGAGTAATATATGAGGCAGCCGTGATTCTATATGACCAATGGGTTTTAATACAAGGTAAAAAGGCTTTTATTAATTAACCACCAAAAGAATTATATTGTTGAATTGTTTTCCTACTGTGCAAAATGCTTTACAGTAAAATGTAGATTCAAAAACCCCCGAAATACTACGTTGATGAGCACGTTAATACATTTTTATAATTTTAATTAGATTTTGACCTGCACGTCCGTGCGGGGGTATATTTTTATAGAATATGTTATTTTTCATGTCAATATTAGAGTTGGGCAAAAAATCTGAATCTAACAAAATCGAACCTATCCCGATCCAAAAAGAAGTACAGAACCCAAACCAAAATTGATTAAATATCAAAATTTTGGTATTTAGAGAACTGAAATCGAATCCGATCCGAACCAAAGTATTTTAGATACTTGAATGTATTCGAAATAGATTTATATACCTGTATATATATAAAAATATCCAGAATATATATGGTACTTATAAGTTGGTTTAAATAATTGAAAATATATATAAATAGTCAATTGTAAATATCTAAAACAGTTAAAGTATACTCAAATCACCAAAAATACTTAACATAATTATTGATTCTCTATCCAAATATTTAAATTAAATCAATTTATATGTTCAGTTCAGGTATTCTGCTATATGTTATTCAAATTTATATGTAATATTTTATTTTATTTATATATTTTGAGAAATTTAAAATATCTAATGAATTTAAATGGGTCATCCGAACCTGAACAAACCCGCAAAGATCCGAATCGAATCCAAACCAAAATTTAGAAATATCCGAATGAGACTGAGATATTTGACCCCGGAAACCCGGAAACCCGAAACCCAAACAGACCTAAACCGAATCCAAATGGATATCCGAACATCCACCCCTAATTCACAATCTATTTTTTCCTTTAAAACACATCAAACATATAATTAATAGTATTTTATACGTACTATCATATAAATAATCACATATATTATATTTTGAATCACATATATTGAAAACATTTTTAATGTTATTGGAAATATTGTAGTAAAAATAATTTTTTGAATATGTATATTTTAAATCAATTTTTGATATAAATAAACTTTAAATTATTATTTTGAATTAAAATATGTATATAAAGTTTAAATTTTGTTTTATGATTATTTTAGGCAAATATTTTTTTTAGATAATTAGATTAGCTCATTTTCGTATATTTTAAAGTTGACACAAATATATTAGCTCATTTTCGTATATTTTAAACTTTAAGTTGACATAATTAGATTAGCTTGCCGGTTCTGTTTTTCCGAGTAAACCAGTGTTTTGAAACCCGACCCGGACCCGCGGTTGAACCGGTAGACCCGGTGACCCGAGATAAATCCGGTGTGGGTTTTGTGAAAAACCCAAAATTTAAAAACCAGCAAAAACTCGCAAAACCCCACCAAAACCTGAAACCCGGTACCGGTTGAACCACAGGTTGAACCAATAGATAATTTTTAAGTTTTTAATTATGTTTAATATTCTGTTTTATATTCTAAATTTCCAATTAAAAAGTTAGGTTTCTTTTAGTTTTTTTTTGCCGCCTTCTTCTTCCTCCGCTGATCTCTACTGATTTTATATCTATTTATTCTTCTTCTTTTTTTTTATTATTGTTTATTATAAATATCTAGTATTAGGTTTTATGTGTTCTAAGTACTGTGTATATTGTTTTGTTGATAAGTTTTACAATTTAGATTAAACTTTCTGATTTTAATCATACATAATACCAATTACACTATTTTATTTGTGATTACAAAAATAAACTCACTATGCCACCGAAAGAAAATGAAGTGAACTATGGTAGAGAGACCAAAATTAGTTGATGTGTGTTTGGTGTTAGTTTATTTTTGTTATTTACAATTTATTACAATATTTGTTTTACTTTTGGTTTATTTTGGATTTAAAGTTGAATTTATTATTCACATTAGACATAAATATTTATAAATTTTATTTTTTATTTTTTAAATGTCATAACTCTTAACTAGTTAGATATTTTTTTAAATAGTCTAAACTATTTTTTATATGTTGTATATCAAATGAAAATAAAATATAAAAAGTAAAGTTAAACATTTTCTAAATGTTTTTTAAACATAAACTGTATACATATCCAAACTATTATTTTATGTTTTAAAAAACATTTAGAAAAATTAATTTTAATTTCTATATTTTTATTTTCATAGCTAATATATTATTATAAAATAAAATTAATCCGTTTATTAACATGCGGTTCACCCGTGGTCGACCCAGTGACCCAGTGACCTGGTAAGTCGTCCGGTTCAGTGTCCGAGTCGGTTTTTAAAACATTGGAGTAAACAGATTCAGCAACAAATTCTCCCTAGTGACGCTGTTTTACTCCGTTGTACAATTTTGTTGTCTTTGGAGGGGCACTATATTACTTCATCCACAACCTATTTAGGGATAAGAAGATTCGAGAAATAGTAGATATGGTGTATCTGAATTGCTGGAGATTCATCCGTGCAAAGATATATCATGATAAAACTCAGTTAAAAAGGGAAGAGATGAATAAAGTAGGAGGTAGCTGTGATTCTATATGACCAATGAGTTTTGATTCAAGGTAAAAAAGGCTTCTATTAATTAACTACCAAAAGAATTATTATATTGCTGAATTGTTTTTCTAATGTGCAAAATGGTTTACAGCAAAATGTAGATTCAAAACACCCTTGAAATACTACGTAGAACGTTAATACATTTTCTATAATTTTAATGTTTCAGTTATTCAAAAATATATATTTCAGTTATTCAGTGAGAAATTCTCTAATTCTTTTATTCTTTAAGATAACATTTTAAAAACCTTCATTCTTGAAAATGTATATAAGAATTGTTGGAAAATCTTCAAATTTGGAAAATTCATTATCTTCATTTTTTCTTCTGTGTGTTTGTCAAACTAATGTGCCACTATCCATTAAACATATCAGAACTATATTAAAAGCTCTTAAACTAGAGCTCTTAGAGCATCTTTAATGGTATAAATTGAAGGATATAGCTTAGGTATAAGAAATTAATAAAATAATATAAAAGGTAAAGTTTAATAATAATTAGTAGTATGATAAGTGGGAAAACCTACCCAAAATGCTTCTTGTGTAGAACTCAAAATATACATTCTCATCACTTATTCAATTTTTTCTTTTATTATAATGCTCTAAGATGCATTGAAATATACTGATAAAGATGCTCTATCCATCTCAGCACAAAAATTCACAACATATCAAATTGCCATGTCATCACAAACAACAACAAAAAAATTCAATTAATTCTTTTGGAACGCCCAAATCTAAATTGCTTTTTCTTTTCTTCGTTCTTGCGTTCCACCTCCCTCTGGCCTCCTCCTCCTATATAAATTGCTATCTCTAATCTTTGATTTAACCAAAATCCAAAACTTCCACTGAAAAAGCAAAACTATTAATATGAAATCATGTCTTTTTGAAATATTATGTGAAAGCGTACCTTATTCATAGTATTGACATCGGTATATATACAGAGTATAAGATCCTATATTAGCTAGTACAAGATCCTGATAAGGATAAATCTAATACATGATAAACATAGAAGATATATTCATAGTTATCTCTTTACTCCCCCTCAAGTTGGCAATGAAATGTTCCGAATGCCTAACTTGAACAATAAGTGCTGAAACGTAGGTGTAGGAAGAGCTTTAGTAAGAAGATCAGCTGGCTGTTCTTTAGTAGAAATATGCTGCAGGCGGAGGAACTTGTCTTTAACAGCATCTCTTGTAGTGTGACAATCATTTCCACATGTTTGGTGCGTTCGTGAAACACCGGATTGGTAGTAATATGAATAGCAGACTTACTATCACAATGCATAGTGATAGGCTGATCATGTGAAAAACCGAGCATCAATATAAGTTTCTTCAGCCATTTTAGTTCACAAGTAGTATCAGCCATAGCCCTGTACTCTGACTCAGCTGAAGAACGCGACACAGTTCGCTGCTTCTTAGTACGCCAGGAAACAAGAGAATCCCCAAGGAAGACCACGTAAGCACTCAACGAGCGACGAGAAGTCGGACAGGAAGACCAGTCGGCATCGCAATATGCCGAGATATGCATATTACAGTCAGCCTTAAGCATGATCCCTTGGTCGGGAGTTCCTTTAAGATAACGTACGACCCTAAGAGCCGCAGACCAGTGAGCTTCCAGTGGTTTTTGCATGAACTGAGAGAGGATATGAATAATGTAACTCAAATCAGGTCGAGTAAAGGACAGATAGATCAGGCGCCCAACCAAGCGACGATAAGGCAAAGGGTCCGCAAGTAAAGTATGAGAGTTAGACTTATCAGCCGGAACCAACTTTGCATTGAGCTCTGTCGGCGTAGAAGAAGGTTTAGCACCAAAAAGACCACACTCAGTGATAATATCCAGTGTATACTTCCGCCGAGATAAAAAGATTCCCTCTGGTCCCCTTGCAACTTCCAATCCAATAAAGTACTTAAGCTTCCCTAAATCTTTCATCTTAAAGCACTTGTGGAGGTAGTTCTTGAAGCGTTGTAGAATAGAGATGTCATTACCGGCGATTATAAAATCATCAACATATACCAAAATGTGAAGGCACACATTCTTGTCGAGATTGACATAGGAGAATAGCAAGTAATCTTCACGACTCTGTGTGAAGCCGAACGCAAGAAGAGCTTTGCTAAGCTTAGCAAACCAGCAGCGAGGTGCTTGTTTTAATCCGTACAGAGACTTCCGAAGTTGACACACTTGATTAGGTTTGTCAGTTTTGAACCCCTGAGGCAGCTGCATATAAATTTCTTCCTCAAGGTCTCCATGTAGAAATGCATTGTGAACATCCATCTGATGGATCTCCCAACGTTGAGCTGCCGAAACCGCAAGTAGGAACCGGACTATATTCATTTTTGCAACAGGTGCAAACGTGTCTTTATAATCAATACCTGCTGTCTGCCGATTACCCCTAGAAACTAGGCGTGCCTTAGGCCTCTCAACCGTTCCATCCGAGTTGTATTTGTTGGAATATAGCCATTGACAGCCGATAGCTTTCTTGCCTGGAGGTAGTGTCGTGACATCCCACGAATGTTGAGATTCCAAAGCAACGATCTCAGTTTTCATAGCACCGTGGGTCTCGTACGGCCTCAGCATAAGTCCTAGGAACAGACTCAGTAGTAATAGTCACAAGAAAAACCCGATGTTTGGCATTAAAGGCAGAAGTAGATAAGAAGTTAGCAATAGGATACGGTGTCTTACCTGGAGCTGTTGTCAAAGGACTAGAATCAGAGAGTGAGAGATCGTGAGGGGGGGGGGGTCATAGTCGTAGAGGCGTGTGTAATAAAGTTCTTGAGAAGTATAGACGGTTTCTTAGTTATCTGTCCTCTGCCAAGAACTTCAAGTAGACCTGGAGATGAGGGCCCTGGTGGTTCTATATCAGGAGAAGAAGCTAGAACTGGTACAGAAGGTACTGACGGCACTGTAGTAGAGACAGGTACTGGTGGTGTGTCACCCGAGAGAGCATCAACTGGCACAACCGGGTGTTCCAAAGAAGTGGTAGAAGGAGAAGGTGCAGGAGTCATAGTAGTAACAGGAAGCGATGGTTCCACAGCCGGAGGAAGAGTACTCCCCCTTAAGTCAAGAACCGGATCAAGCCAATCATCAATAGGTTCAGTAGTCTGCATAACCGGAGGAGAGACATATGATGTATCAGTAACTCCTGGAAACTGCTCCTCAAAGAAAGTAACATCACGACTAACAAAGAATTCGTTGCGTTCTATATCAAACAGTCTCCACCCTTTCATACCAAACAGATACCCCACAAAGATGCATTTGCGACTGCGGTCACTGAATTTATCCTTGTTGCGAGCACGACGATGAGCAAAACAAAGGCACCCAAAGACACAAAGAAGATCAAACGCAGGTGGCTTGCCATGAAGGACTTCATACGGTGACTTGCCATCCAGTAATGGTGATGGTGTACGATTGATAATATGCGCAGCGGTCATAATGCTTTCACCCCAAAACTCCACTGGTAAGCGTCCCTGAAATAGACAAGCTCGTGCGATATTAAGTGTATGCCTGTGTTTCCTTTCAACACGACCATTTTGTTGTGGCGTTTCAACACAGGATGTCTGGTGATGTATACCATTTTTCTGAAAGAAAGATTTGAGAACCATAAACTCAGTGCCATTGTCCGATCGTACGACTTTGACATCATGTCTGAATTGTTTTGCAGCCTAGCACAAAAGTTCTGAAGTAAATTCGAAACCTCAGACTTTTCCAACATCAAGTATGTCCATACTGCTCTTGAGTGATCATCAATGATAGTAAGAAAATAGTTTGCTCCTGACGAGGAGGGTGTGCGATATGGGCCCCAAACATCACAATGTTTAAGAGAAAAAGATGCCTCAGCTTTATTAATACTATCAGGAAAAACCGTACGAGTCTGTTTGGCTCGAAAACAAATGTCACACTGACTAAAAGCACTAGAATCTATTTTAAAACTATCAAACACAGGTAGATTAGATAGAACTTTGTAGGAAGGGTGACCAAGACGACGATGCCACAGAACCGCTGAAGAAGGTTTCGACGTTGCTGCTGCATTGACCCGTGCGACCTTGACCCCCGTAAAGTAGTAGACCCCCTCACGCTCTTCACCTGCTCCAATCAGAGTCCTCGAAAAACGGTCATGTAAAACACACAAGTATCAGTAAAGATTGCTATGCATCCAGTCTGTTTCAATAACTTGGAGACAGAAATCAAAGTGCAATAGAAGTCCGGCACGTATAAGACATCATATAGAACATAATCCTTGCTTAACCGCAAGGTACCCTGCTTCGTTGCCTGAGAAGCTTGGCCGTTCGGGAAGGTTACTGATGATGGATGTATATCCGAGATATCATGGAGCAAAGATAGATCCTCCGTCATGTGATGAGAGGCTCCTGTATCGATAATATCATCAGTAATATGAGTTTTACCCGAGAGACGTTCCGAAGACAGATTGGATTGCTGGTTCTGGAGAAGAGTGATCAGTGACGCAATCTGATCGTTGTTGATAGTAGATGTAGTATGCAATGCACGACCACGACCGCGTCCCCTGTTGCCACCAGAACGTCCTCCTCTGCCGCCTCGATAGTTTTGAGACGATTGACCAGAAGAGTTGTTGTTTGTCCGTTGAAACTGTTCTTGATACCAATCAGGAAAGCCATGAAGTAGAAATCATTCAGATTTCTCGTGACCAGTGCGTCCACAATGTGTGCACAAACGGTTAGGATCTCGAGAACGGTACGATGTTGTATCCTGAGTAGTAGAAGTCGTAGTAGCATCTTTAACCGGTTCTGTTTTTGCAGAGAATCCCAAGACATCAGCTCGTTGCTCTTTTGCCATGGTGGAGATCAAATTCTGTTCCTCACGGATAACACGAGAATACACAGAATTTATATCTGGTAGAGGTTCTTCATCAGTGATACGAGATCGTATGGAGGAGAAGCGTGCATCATCGAGACCGAATAAGAACTTGTGGACACGAGAGTCTTCTCGTTCCTTCTCTATGTCTGCTGCAGCGTCGCAGGTACAAGGGCGGATGGTCTTGAGATTTTGAATCTCCTCCCATAGCTTCGTTAATCTCCCGTAGTACTCCAAGACGGATTGTCCATCTTGCTTGCAGTTCGTGATAGCATCTTGTAGTTGGTGAACCCTAGTTCCGTTTTTAACAGAGAAGCGTAAGCGCAAAGTCTCCCAAAGTTTATGAGCTTCAGGAACAAACGTGACAATTGAACGAACTTTGGAGTCAATAGACGTTCTAATCCATCCAACGATCATCGAGTTAGCAGCCAGCCAGCGAGTAAGATCTGGTTCAGTCTCAGGCTTCTGTATTGTGCCATCGATAAAACCAGTCTTATGTTTAGCTTGAAGAGAATTTTGGAGTTCGGTTGACCACTCCGAGTAGTTATCACTTGTAAGCGACACAGAAGTAATGAGAGCCCCTGGATTATCCGAGGGGTGAAGGTAGTATGGAGACACAGCATTGATAGCTTGCGTCGTAGTAGCAGAAGTATTAGTCGATGCAGTTGAGTTAACATCAGCCATTGTAGAAGAAAAAGTTTGAGAAGAAAAATTAGGTCAGAATCTTATAGCTCTGATACCATGAAATATTATGTGAAAGCGTACCTTATTCATAGTATTGACATCGGTATATATACAGAGTATAAGATCCTATATTAGCTAGTACAAGATCCTGATAAGGATAAATCTAATACAAGATAAACATAGAAGATATATTCATAGTTATCTCTTTACTTTTCGTCTTCCTCAGCCTCTTCTCTGTTAAACCCTTTCTGAAAATTTCCAGGTTCAGGATGCTTTACAAGAAAAATAAGACGGTCATGTAGTCATGGTAAGATTCTATTTATCTTCTTCGCTTCACCCTGTGTAAATTATATAGCTTTTGATTTGAGATTCACTTAGCTGTTGCTGTGTAAATGTGAACTTGATTTGCAACCAAAAGCAGATAGATTTCATGTGTTCTCGACCACAGCCTCATCGTCTGTTTCATACACAACTCAGTTAGCTTGAAGAGAACCGCCTGGTGTTTGAGTTGGACAGATTCATGTCCATTCATCGAAAGAATTTGAAGCGAACTCTGATCTCAGTGTTTATATACTCTTATGAACTATTTTTTTTGTTGTGGAAATCGTTTGAAGAAAGGAGATTTAGTGCACCTCCAGATTCCTTTAACAATTGACTTTCATCTTTATTCCCATCTAACGACTTTCACTACTGTCTTATTCACGGCGTAACTAATTTGTTATTCTTCATTTTGATTTCTTATTTTTTTATCTGCTCCCACTAGTTTTGATTCATTTGTTTCCAGGGAACAGCAGCTAGACCTTAGAATCTAGGGATGAGACGCGCTGCGTGTGATGAGTCGGAAGTATTTATAGATTAGCTCTGTTCTTTTCATCACCGCTGCTTCCAGCGTCAGCGTCGGATAATTACGCCTTACACACAAACGAAACGGACGCTGGTGAAGCATCATCGGCGTCTTTTTCAATTGCTGCGGCAATTAATAACAAACGACACCGACGCGGAAAATTTCAGTGGCATTGGCATTTAACTTTCAGTTCTGTTTACTTTTCTGTCTCCGTCAGATTGCATTATGGATGCGGTGATGCGTACCTTAATAATTTCTAAACAGGGGCGAAAGAGCCCGTATTTATCTGTGGTGCAAAATTGCCGCCAGTGCTCTTGCTCACCACTCTAAATTCAAAGACACAAGGAGGTGTGTTCGTTTACTTGAAGCTACCAACTTTATTTGCTTCCGTGATATTTTCATCTAAAGCATGGATGAATGTATCAACTTGAGATTGTTTGAAAAGCTTATGTTGTTATCTCAGATCTGATTGTTGCGAGGCATGTACTCGGAGAAAACACTTCCATATGACAAGGTAACATGGTTTTCAATTGATAGAAGAATCATTTCGTTTTTGTTTTTTTTTTGGTACCATCAGTTAACTTCCTTTGTGTTTCTCTAGGGAGTTCTTGCTGAGATCCTCCAGCCGATTATGGGAAAAGGGTTAATACCAGTAGACTTAGATGCCTGAAAGTTAAGAAGAAGAGGTAAAGTAGGTTTTTACTGTCTATGTGTTTTAGATATTGCAGTGCTTATGGAATTAATGATTTGTTTCATTTTTAATCTGTGTTGCAGCTAAATCTCATGATTCCCTACATTGTATCTAGAGGCCATGTTCAGAATATTTAGTGCCTGTTCAGAGGAAAGAAAACTGAAGTCTGAGAAAATCTTAAGAGAAAAAAAAGTCTCAAGCGGAGGGGACACAATCAAGTTGGATCCTGAAGAAGAATTCTAGAGTCTCTTCACATTATAGGGCTTACTGTCTTCAACTACGACTTTTGTTCTGTCACAAGGAGTCCCATGTCATTAAGGTTTTTTGATTTTTGAATATACTCTTCACCAAGTTTATATAGTGAGCTGCTTCATTCTTCTGCTACATCAGATGTGTTATGACGCTCTTTTGAGGCAGAGCATCCGTCTACTTTCGACTTCCTGTATTATAATTTGGAAGTTTTCTCTAGCCAGATGGATCGTTCCGAGGCAATGGTGAAGTTCCCAAGCGATCTGAAGATCATAAGTGATGGCCTTGATGCTCGGTCTTCATTTTGTTATTTTCCGTGGCAGGAAATAGTGTCAAGAAACTTCAGCAAAGGGACTATTCTATTCTCAAACTTGAAGCAAATTAATTTATTTCCATTTTTACACTTAGGAATATAATATGCTACTTGATATCATTGGTGTTTGCGATTTTAGAAGAGAATCCCAACCTCTCATTAAACCCCTTTTATGCATAAGTCATCAACTTTTCGTCGAATAAGGCTTACAAGAAGATCATGCAACACTTTTCCTTTTTTGGTTTCTCCCTCCCTCCAGATTTGCTGGCCTAAGTGTATGGTTCATATGTTTCTTTAAATGAGACTGAAAAGTTTGCAGAAATTACTACAAAAGAGTTTTCTTCTAACCAGGCAAATGGACAAAGATGTGATCATGTGACAGTAATGTGGGCTCTTATCTTAAGCTATAGAGGTGAAGTGAGTAGTGTTTGTATTAACATGCTAGACTTGGTGAACTGACTAGCATCAAAGTTGCTTTTTCTTGCAGAGTGCATTCTCTATATGAAGCCCAAGATTAAAAAATCATGGGATCCATACTGAGAAAGGATATATAGTGCTGACTAAAGACAAGAAAGAGGTTGGGACTAACTAAAGAGGAGGGGGGGGGGTCCCTGGTCAAATCATTGTCACATGAAAGATTATAAGTTCATACAACTGTATGCATTCTTAAATATCAAGTTTTGGTAATGGTTTGTTTAAGAAGTTTGTTCTTTAGTTTGGGTTAGTTTGGACAATGATATTATTTTTAAGTTTGGATTAATTTTTTATTCAATTTATTTCAATTATTAAACTGTTCAATTTGGTATAAGAACTCAATAATTCTACATTCAAAAAAGTTTAAATCAGTTGTGAATTTTATATTTTTTATTACAAATCATTGTCACATGAAAGATTATAAGTTCATACAACTGTATGCATTCTTAAATATCAAGTTTTGGTAATGGTTTGTTTAAGAAGTTTGTTCTTTAGTTTGGGTTAGTTTGGACAATGATATTATTTTTAAGTTTGGATTAATTTTTTATTCAATTTATTTCAATTATTAAACTGTTCAATTTGGTATAAGAACTCAATAATTCTACATTCAAAAAAGTTTAAATCAGTTGTGAATTTTATATTTTTTATTACAAAACAAAAAAAAATTAACAAAATATATTTAAATCCTAACCAGATTTTGTTAGTATTTACTCATCTTACTTATCATTCTATACATGATTTTAAATTTGTCAAAATCAAAATTTAAATCAGTTGTAAATTTATATCGTTTTATACAACACAAAAAAATTAAAATGTATTTAGATCATAACCAGGTTTGTTAGTTTTTATTCATCTTACTTATCATTCTATATATGATTTTAAATTTGTTAGATACAAGACAAATTTTTAAATTTCTATCAATTTAATAGTTTTAAGTCGATTGTAGCATATATACGGCTTATGTTCATAAGTGTGAATTTTTAAAAACTAACTAAAAGTTATACGACTACCCCGGGCGTAGCCCGGAAAAATTTCTAGTAAATTTAAGTATGCTTTACAATTACCATTTCTATACGAGTATTAACTCGGCATTTGATGTATTAGTAATGTATGATGTGATCTTATCATCTATGACATCCTTTATCCTTGAAGGGTATAACAGTAAAATACTACATAATCTCAAACTAAAAAGTAAAGAAACTTTGATTAGTTAATTTTTCTCATTGTTATGTTCTGATCTTTTAGTTCTTGATTTTATTTCACAAAGCATTGTTTCTCTGATACATGTTGATTTTTTGTTGTGTTCTAATTGGTTGTAATATTGTTTTTGCTTGCGGTTGGAAAACTGAACGTTTAAAGGCAAAGAAACCATCAGTTACATATTAAGGGTATCTCCAACCCAACTCCATTTTTTACTCCAAAATAGAGTAAAAGTGAAAATGGAGTAATATATGCTCCAACCCAACTCTATATTTATATTTCACTCAATTTTGAGATTTACTCCATAAATGAAATAATCTATTTTTTGTTTATTCATGACTCTATTATGGAGTGAAAAATGGAGTAGGGTTGGAACAATTTTACTATATATTCACTTTTACTCTATTTTGGAGAAAAAAATAGAGTTTTACATTGGAGATGCTCTAAGAGTTAGGAAAACTTAAGAAGAATAAGACATAATGAAGAGAAAAAGAAAAGCTTCAAACAAGATTGAGATATACTCCCTCTGTTTTTTAAAGATCCATGTTCTAGGAAAAAAATTTGTTTTAAAAAGATACATTTTTTACTTTTTCAATGTATTATTTAATGAAAATTTGTTAACTTCAAGAAAATTAATTGTGTTTATTGGATTTTTATTGGTTAAAGATTATGGAAAATTGTTATTCATAAAAATCAATGCATTTTTAATATGATTTCTTAATATATGTGAAAAGTCTAGAATATGTATCTTTCAAAAACAGAGGGAGTAATTAAGATCAATGTACTTTTTAAACTAACCTAAATTAATTATATATGTAGTGGTTAAACAGTTCTAACCGTATCAATGATTTTTTTTCTTCTCATGATAAATAAAAGTTCTTTTACACATATAATTTTATTTATATGAAAGTATGCAACTGAAACTTGTGTGTTTAAAGCAAGAGTATGTCTGTGCGCACGGGATCCATACTAGTAACTTAGTCTATAACAGAATAGTTTGAAAGGGTACGTGTATCATAAGAAATTAAAGTCTATAGTGTTGATTACTACATCATACTTGAAAAATTTCTCCCAGAAATTTTATGGAAGATGATGACTATGTTGTAGCAATTGTAGTATCTCTTACCCAGGGTAAGAGACATTCTAACGGTTTATATATGTTGTTAAAATAAGTTTTTTTCCTAGGAATAATCGTCTACTAAATGAGAGTGGACAAAATGCATTTGAGAAGGTTGTGTCATGGGTCACCACTTCCCACAAGAAAACAAACAAATGTTAAATGTCTTAAACCAAAAAACGTTTAGGACGAAACCAAATTAAGCATTAATGGATCATTCAAAGTATAATGACAGTCACTGTTTGTCAATTGTAATTCGATCAAATAAATACAAATGGATTGAAACCAGCGTTAAATATGAAATGAATCAATCACATGCAAACACCATCAAACCATAAGATAGCAGAAAAAACAAAAATAATTAATAATCTCAAACCATCCAAGAGTTCAACGGAAAACAAAACAATAGAAAACGACAAAGATCCAGTCGTGATAAGCAAAAAAGGCGATAATAAAAGAGATAATACGCAGCGACAAGACTTGTCCGTTAGATACTAAGAGACACAGCCTTACCAATCGGCGTAAAGCGGTCCGTTTCAACGTCCACCGCTAGTACAATCCCTGGAGAAATGTCCAGATTCGCCACAGGAGTAGCAGCTTCCTCCACCGCCGCCACCTCCTCTGCCTCCACCTCCGTATCCTACACCACCTTGGGAACATTCTCTCGCCATGTGACCTGGCTCACCACACTTGTAGCAGTCGCCTCCTCCTCCTCGGCCTCCACCTCTTCCTCCGTAACCTCCACGGCCTCCACCTCTTCCTCCGTACCCATCACCTCCAAAGCCTCCGCGTCCTCCAGATGAACCACGGCTGCTACCTTGGACAGGAGCGCCGTCGGGTCCGGACACCTCGATGGCCTTGGAACGGCCACTGTTGTCGACCTCAACGAGGAACTCGACAGATTCTCCTTCAGCGAGGCTTCGGTATCCGTCAGATTTGATGGAGGACTGGTGAACAAAGAGATCTTCGCCGTTGTCTTCGGGAGTGATGAAACCGAACCCCTTCTCGGTCGAAAACCACTTCACCGAGCCCCTGCGCTTAGCACCGCCGTTGTCGTTTTCTCCACTCATCCTCGCTCTCTCTCTCTGCAAAACGAAGCCCTATATACCTGTTAACCCTCTCTTTATATACTTCTGACATCACCGTCTTAACTATAGAAGCCCATTAGTAAAGTGATGAAAATTGGCCCAAAAAGGCCCATACACACCTCGTCGTTTAGGGTTTCATGTCTCCCAGATTATATATAAACTAAACCATCATCTAACTCCGATTCTCTTCTCGTTTGGCCGCCATGGTATTGCTTCCAGCACACTAATTACAATCTTCTTAGCTTATTTATAATAATATATGTGTTTTTTTTTTTTTGGTTTTGTTCAGGTGAAGTACTCCCAAGAACCGGACAATTCGACCAAATGTAAGAACACTTTCTTTAACTCTTTATCTAGCTAGCTTCACACTGTTACTGAGTGATTGAAATCGTTTCGGTTGGTATGTTGTTGTAGCTTGCAAGGCAAGGGGAGCAGATCTCAGGGTCCACTTCAAGGTAAAATTTCTTGTGCTTATTGTTGAATCTTAGAAATGAATATGATTAGGGTTTTCTATCAGGGATTAGAACCAAAACCTGATTAGCAAAAAGCAGGGCTCTGTTTTTTTTTTTTGTATGTAACAGAGTTCACGTAAATGTCAGGAAAATCGAATTGGTCATCGTGTTTGGGTGAACCTACGTTTCTTATAATATCTGATGGGTTCAGTTCATGATGGTACATTTTAGCTTTTTGATCATTCAGTTTTAGTTAGTTGTAAAAATATATAAAATAGTGAGTTATAATACATTAAAATGATTATGCATTTACTTGTTAAAAAAGTTTGCATTTTGAAACCTTAAACATCTTAACCGCCGTGTACTGTATGTCCTTTAATGCTTACTAGATTTTGACCCGCCCAAGGGCGGGTATATATATATTTTTTAATTTAATTTTCATATTTGTGTTTTTTGTGATTATATTTTTATTTTTCTTTGTAATCATATTTGTGTTCTAATATTAATCAAAATATATTTTACTAAATAATAACATTTTAAAAATTGATTCGGTATACGCTCGGTTAGGAATGGGTTACCGGTCGAACTCGCCAACCCGCGGGTTTCAATTTTGTTTTGGTCAAATATGACCCGCACAACCCGCAAACAAATAATTTGTACCGGCACCCGCCCCATTTAATTTTGCGGTTATCCGTGAGTTATAAGTTTTTTAAAGATAATTATTTAATTTAATTATTATAAAAATATAAAATATATTTAATTAAAAAGTATATTTTTAAAATTTAAAATGGTTTTTTAAATTACCATACTTTTAAAAAAGTGTTTACTTTTTTCTTTTTATTTTTTTAAATATTTTTCGAGTCGGAGGATACCCGCAATCCAAAATCTACCAACCCGCATCCACTCGAAATAAAATACTCATAACCCGTGTCCATAAATCAATTTTTCAAATAGTTGAACCAAATTTGTGATCCGCCCACAATTGATCCTTTAGATCCATAGTAGAAGAAGAAATAGCCTATGTTCGTGTCGGTGGTGGTTATTAGTCCGTAGTTATAGGTGGTTATCAGGGGAATTGATGTGGTGGTTATTAACTTATTAGGCGAAGTGATGTGTTGGTTACGTATGTATTTTTGTTATATGCAGTTATCACATCAAAAGGTAGGTATTACGAAAAATAATTGTTGGACAACCTTTATCAACTGGTCAAACAACAAAATTAATAGAATAGATTTTGGGTTAATCTGATAAGTTTTTTTTAATAAAAAATTGTTGTAAATTGTGAACAGAACACTAGGGAAACAGCGCATGCCATACGGAAGCTGCCACTGATCAAGGCGAAAAGGTACTTGGAAGATGTGATAGCACACAAGCAAGCTATTCCCTTCACACGTTTCTGTCGTGGTGTTGGACGAACTGCTCAAGCAAAGAACAGACATTCAAACGGTCAAGGTCGTTGGCCTGCCAAATCTGCTCAGTTCGTTCTTGATCTCCTCAAGAATGCTGAGAGCAATGCTGAGGTGACTTTTGACTCTTTACTGTTTTCTCCTCTTTTTTTTTTTTTTTTGTATTGATTTTGCTTTAGTTTACTAAAAAAAGTGTATGGTGATTATCAGGTCAAAGGTTTGGATGTTGATGCCCTTTTCATTTCTCACATTCAAGTTAACCAAGCAGCAAAACAGAGGCGGAGAACATATCGTGCCCATGGAAGAATCAATCGTATGTTCTCTATGAGACTTCTTGTGTGTTCCAACTTTTGTTTCCTCACATTGTCCTGACTTTTTTTTTCTATTGCAGCATACATGTCAAACCCATGTCACATTGAGTTGATTTTGTCAGAGAAGGAAGAGTCTGTGAAGAAAGAGGTATTTATTAAGCTCAATCCACCCTTTTTGTAATCCTGACTCTCACTTGATCTGCGTTTCTTATGTGGTCACTTTTGGCTTTTATAAATTGCAGCCTGAGACTCAGCTGGCTGCCAAGTCAAAGAAAGGTGCCTCGTCTTGAGTCTAGATACAGTAGCTATCGTGTGGTCACGTTGGGTGATACATTTTGTTCACTTTCATTTGTTTGTGGATCCTTTTTTTTCAGAAAAAAAAAAACACAAATGATCTTTTGTTTGTGGACACTAGAAGCGTTGAATTTATTTACAAATCAAACAAAATCGTGTATTTGGTTTTGAAACCTGACCTGGGTCGGTTTAATTAGAGCTCGCAAACATTAATATACAAATGGTGAATCATTTCATATTACATACCTTGTCTACCACAATTAAGTAAACTAACCCTACTGGTGTTTATCTTTAAAAGGTAAACAGCTGAATATGATTATTTTTGAACAGTAGTTTAGAACGGTGTTAGAAAAAGAACATAACAACTGATGCAATGAGCGATTAATCCAAGACGTGAAGATCAAGTAAAATGGAGTCGTACTCGTCGATCATACCGGGCTTGACGGACGACGTAGGGGCGCTCTGCCTATCACGAATCCTGCGCTCAGATTTTCGTGTCATTTCTTAAGTCTGCTGACGATGGAAGACCTTCCTCAGGAGCAAGCATTTCACCGTGGTTCGAAAGTTGACCGGGACGGTGGAGGAGTTTATGTGTATTCTAATGGAAAGCGTGCCAGTTAGAGAAGTGTAGTGGGAAGTTTTCGACAGATCTGGGAACAAACTGGGACAGATTCCTCCCTTCCCTGGGCCATTGAAGAGAGGTTACAGCGTCACGGTGCTAGGTGGCCGGATGATCTTGTTCATCGGTGGATATAAAGTGATCGGAGGCTGTAAGATTAATAAAACACTCTACTTGTATGTTTAGAGTTCGATCCTGCTACTAAGAGCGCCCCCATCAACAAACTCCACTAGTCTCGATTCCCAATGTGCATTTTTGATATATATATTTTTTTTCGTTTGACTTTAAAGAAAAAAAAATAGCCGAATCATTTGCGGACCGCCACATGGCGTGGAGCCCGCGAAACAGTGTTGATACATATTCATAGCATGGGAGCTTTTGTGATACATGTTCATAACAAAAGGCTTTTTATATTTTCTTTTTTGGGGACTTTGTGAATCTCTCCTCTTGATACTCCAACGGGGGTGCTCTAACAGGTATTCTATCTGAATCCCTCTTCCATTAGATCACTTACAAATCTGATCACTATGTGACATCCATATATCTTCTCTAAAGAAACATATAGGTTTTCTTCAGGATTCTTAATTAATTGTATGGTAGTAGAATAATTTAGCTCTGGTTATGTTCTGTTTTCTTCTTTGATATCTTGTGGGGATGATATAGCGACAGCCGGAGAAAACTGCCAGACATGAACATACCGAGTTACAACTTTGCATTTGCTGAAGTAGACGGCCTTTTGTATGTGATCCATAGCTTGTTTACATGTTGCACGTCTCCCACAGATTCTCTCCACATCTCTTTTCATGCGTGGTCAATAGAAGTGATCCTGCAAAACCTTAAGAGTCTTGGCAATACCTAAATTCACCATAAGACTTCCTCCATGGGATTCCTTAACAAACAAGTCTCTCAAAGAGCAGTTAGGCACACACAAACGATTATCATAGAAAAGAAAACCATCTTGCCTAAAGTAATGTCCAGCAGCAAACTTCTCACACGACCTGTATGCTTCTTTAAAATGAGGATCAGTTTCATATATACTTTTAAGTTGTTCAAAACCTAACAACTTAGTATCAAGTGTGTTTAAGAGAACATACCTTCTAGATAGTGCATCGGCCACTATGTTTTCCTTACCTTTTTATATTTGATCACATATGGAAAGGTTTCTATGAACTCTACCCATCTGGTGTGTCTCTTGCTCAGCTTGATCTGCTCCTTTAGGTACTTGCGAGATTCATGGTCGGTGTGTATAACAAACTCCTTAGGCCATAGATAATGTTGCCACGTCTGTAAGGCCCTCACCAAAGCATACAACTCCTTGTCATAAGTTGCATAGCTGAGAGTCACTGAATTATGCTATGGGTATCCTATCCTGCATCAACACAGCACCAATTCCAATTCATGAGGCATCACATTCTATTTCAAATGTTTTGGTAAAATCAGGAAGTATAAGGAGAGAGATTGAGTAAGCTTCTCTTTAAGGGTTTGAAAGGCTGATTCTTGTTCTTCTCCCCACTTAAACCCACATCTTTCTTGATCACTTCAGTCAGCGGAGCTGCTAGAGTACTGAAGTCTTTTACAAAACGTCTATAGAAGCCAGCAAGCCCATGTAAACTGCTAACTTCTCCTACAATAGTTAGACTTGGCCACTCTTGAATTGCTTTGATCTTCTCCTGATCCACCTTAACTCCATATGCACTTACAACAAAGCCTAAAAAGACAAAATTATCAGTACAAAAAGTACATTTCTTCAAGTTGGCATAAAAGTTTTTCATTCCTTAACACATCAAGAACAACCCTAAGATGTTCTATATGATCTCCTAAGCATTTGCTGTAGACTAATATATCATCAAAGTACACAACAACAAAAATGCCTATGAATGATCTAAGAACATGATTCATCAGTCTATTAATGTACTAGGCTCATTGGTTAATCCAAAAGGCATGACTAACCACTCATACAAACCATGCTTAGTTTTGAATGCAGTTTTCCACTCATCTCCCTCTTTCATCCTAATTTGATGATAGCCACTCTTCAAATCAATATTAGAAAAGATATTAGACCCATATAACTCATCAAGCATATCATCTAATCTAGGAATAGGAGGGCGATACTTTACAGTGATGTTATTGATAGCTCTGCAATCGACACACATCCTCCAACTCACATCTTTCTTAGGCACTAGCAGCACTGGAACAACACATGGACTCAAGCTTTCTATGATATGTCCCTTCTCCATGAGCTCCTCAACCTGCTTTTGCAACTCTTTAGTCTCAACAAGGTTGGTTCTATAAGCTGGCCGATTTGGAAGTGTTGCTTCAGAAACAAAGTCTATTTGATGCTCAATCCCACGAACTGGTGGCAACCCATTGGGATTGTCTTCTGGATATACATCTTCATGATCCTGTAAAAGAGATAGTAGTTCACTCTGGTGTAATATCAGTGATGGTTAGTAGAGATTCTTTAAACACAAGCAATAAAACAGAATTTTGAGAGTAGACAATTCTTTTGATATATCCATGTTTGGCATAGAAACTATGCTGCTTGTTGTGATCAGATTTTCGGTCGATCTCTTTCTTTTTCTGAAGTTGGAGTTGCTCTTCATGAACTTCTTTGGGAGTTAAAGGCACCACCACTGTCTTATTTCCTCTGAACTCAAATGAGTTCTTATTTGTGTAACCATCATGGATCACACGCCTATCAGACTGCCAAGGTCGTCCAAAAAGAATGTGGCTTGATTTTATGGGTAAAACATCACAAAAGACTTCGTCTTCATATCTACCAATGGATATATGCACCATTACTTGAGTAGACACCTTCATCTCGCCTTCCTCATTGATCCATTGCAGTCGGTACGATCTTGGTGTTTCTGAGCTCTCAACCCTAACTTATTCACCATTCTCTCACTAGCTACATTGACACAACTTCCTCCATCTATAATGAGGCTACAGACCTTTCCTTGCACAAGACAACGTGTACATAATATGTTCTCTTGCTGCTTCACCTCCTCAGATTTACTTTGCAAACTCTTGGTCCTTCTAGCAACAAGCAATCTCCCACTAACCGGATTGGCAACATATTCCTCTTCTGAGCTGTGATCTTCTTCTTTCTCAGACTCATAATCCGCAGATTCATATCTCCATTGTCAAGAAGGATCATGACTCTAATGTTAGTGCACTCAGATGCGTAGTGTCCTCTCCCTTGACACTTAAAGCACTTAACATCTCTAGACCTTGCGATAGATGATTCAGCTTTGGCTTTGTCTTTGCTATAGGTGCTGACAAGCTTGGCCTCCTCTTTCCGATATTGCTTGCTCTCCTTCTGATAACTCATTTTTTCCTCCTTAGTATCTTGATACTTAGTTCCATAACTAGTTCGAGAGTGCCCTTTCCTTTTTACTTTTTGCTCCATTAAGATAGCCTTGTGTAGCATTTCTTCCATCTCCAAGTAGTGCTGCATCTCCACACTGTCTTGTATCTCACGGTTAAGTCCTCCAAGAAACCGTGCCATAGTAGCTTCTCAATCCTCTGATATGCAAGAGCTCAGCATCAACAACTTCATCTCTTGAAAATACTCTTCTACAGTCCTCGAGCCTTGTGTAAGCTTTCTTAGCTTCTGATGGAGATCTCGATGGTAATGGCTAGGCACAAAACTCTTGCGCATAAGGGCCTTCATCTCTGCCCAAGTCTCGACAGGGTATTCACCATTGCGCCTCTTATTTGTAACTAGCTGATCCCACTGTTGGGGAAAAATAATCCATGAGAAGATTTCTCCAGCTTCTGGCTTCCAGGGTCCGACCCCTGCCTGGGTCCGACCCCTATCAGGGTCCGACCCCTGCTCCGAGATCAAGGTTCCGGGCCAGATAATTACTCCTGCCTCTGAGTAAAAAGGAAAACTTCAAGATAAAGGTAAACATCCATATTTATCATAATATGGTCGAATCTCCTTAAATCCAAGAGAAGAAAGAGGAAGTATTCCAATACATGGAGCCGCCTTTAATAAAATTGGAAATATTCTATTATCTAATGATATATTGAATATTTCCAAATCCTAAAGAGGAGGCACGACTTCTACTATAAATAAAAGGTTAATAAACCCTAAAAGGAGAGGTCAACACATTCATCCACAAAGATCACAAGTTCTACAGCCGCCAAGTCAATATTTCGCACCTAGAAGACCTTCCACTTTGATTCGCCTATGATATGTTAATCCCGACAATATCTATGAGCTAGATGAGGCTCTATACTCATTGATGCACGTCCACAGTAGAGGCAGACGTCAATCTACAGAAGATATAAACCCATAGTCAATTCGACGGCTACCAAGGCATAAATTGACCTAAAAGACTATCTCCACCGACATGCCTATGGAGGACAAATCCACGCGATCAGCACCAACAAGATGACGTACCTCTTCATGGCAGCACGTCTATAACTCCATATATTGGCTCATGCTATAATCTCCAGCTCATCGGCAGGGACACTCTATGTTCCATGAAGCATATCAAAGCTCCATGCTCACTGCAGCTTCCCGACGATCCCGTCATCTATTCCGACCATGCGTCCTCTACAATAGATGACTCCTATTAACTACAAGGCCACGTGCCTATCAGGCTACGTGCCTACAAGGCTCCGCGCCTCCATCAGGCTACGCGCCTCCATCAGGCTATGCGCCTCCAATATATGAACTACGAATGGCTTGATCCCCTTCCGAGGGGTACGTAGGCAATCCCCACTGTAGGATGCAGCTATAAATCCCCACTTCTTCCATGGTTCCATGACTTAGAACCTAGAAAGAACCTTCAGAACCAGGAACCATCGACTATACATCATGAAGACCTTGAGTCCTTCATTATGGACCCTGCGGGCCTCACCACAGATAGGCAGCCCTTGCCTAACGACCAATACCCCTTGCGGGAACGAAGGCCTTGACGATATATACTAGCCTATATCCTTATGGCAGTATCCTAAAAGCAGGATCTCTTGGTTCATCGACCACTAAAGCAGGAGAAAGCACTGCGACTACTTATCTCCTTCCTCCTATCATTCTGTAGGCTGAGCACGAATCGCTTGTACCATAAAATACCCTAACAGTTTGGCGCTAGAGGGAGGAGCAGTCCTAAACTACGTGCCGATGGTGATAGGCGGAAGGGATATTTCATTTATTCCTGCAAAAGGTCTCCATCTCAGCCACCTAGGGGCAAGAGACGACCTCTTCTCATCATATCCACGGCCCACATGGCTAGAAACACCTCTGCTAGAGGGGATAACACTATGTTAACAGCATCAGCAAGGTTCTACGCAGGAACTACCTATGAGGTCTTGCTATTCCCTGCAAATCTCGGACCTAAACCACAAATCAGATCCCTACAGTCTCTGGTTCCTTCCGGTTCCAGGTCCTAACCAAAGATCCGACCTCTACAGTCTTTGGTCCTTGCTGATTCCAGGTCTTCATAAAAGATTCGACTTCTACAGTCTTTGGTCCCTGCGGGTTCCAGGTCTTAACCCCAAATCCGACTCTTGTAACCCTTGGCACCTGCTAGTTCCAGGTCCCAACCAGGAATCAGATCCGTATAGTCTCTGGTACCTGCTAGTTCTGGGCCTTAAATGGAAATCAGGCCTCTACCAACTTGGATTTGACGATCCCGACTAGGAACAGTCATCACTAACATCAAAAATCGACGGGCGACCTACTGGCAACAATCAAGCAGGATCTAGACACCAGGAACACGTCCAGGATCACAACTCTGCCCCATGTAACAAGGAGAAAGGCTCTCAAGCAAGGGACAACACCTCTCTTCCTGGTTTGCGACTTTGACAAATTCCAATGGAGGAGCCAGGAGAAGAGTTCCAAGGGATACTGCATGCATACCATGCGACCATTAAGAGGTAACAATGGAACCACCTTTCCATCTAGGTTCTAGCATCTAGGTGGTAAAATAGCTAGAGAACGCCTTTTGAGTACTCAATGAATTCCATGGAGTTCCTGCGGAAAAGCTACGAACCAACCAAAAGTATGAGGAACCCTGCCCAAGCGACGGGCAAACCGCTGCTTTGTCCCCTGCCAAGGAGCAAGAGAAAATGCTAGTTCTACATCAAGGCTTGGTGGCCGTCATATCCTCTACTCTTTCAGAACCGACTAAGAGAAGCAAGAGAGCTCCCTTTTCCACTACTACTCAACCAAAAGAGAAAGCCAAACTTCCAGGTTCCCTCAGCTTCGGGGCTCTGGAATCAGGTCCTAATCTAGGTTCCGGGCCTAGCTACAGTTATTCATCTCACAAGGAGGCAAAATCTGATGAATTCACGAGAAAGAAAGCCCCCGTTACCACACTACTGCTTTTCCTGGTGAGGTACCCCGATATGTTCTAAAGGAAGCTAAAGCCACTTGCCTCTCAAGATTTCCAGAGGCCACATGTCTTCTTGAACCTTTAAAGAAAAACACGACCACGAGGAAAGCAAGGGCAAATGAGCTGAGCGTTAACTCAAGGGGCAACTGGCTTCAACAAATCTTGTTCGCTTGCCCACAACCAGGAGATCCAAGACAAAGTGTCAGATCGTTAACTGACATCCAGAAAACGCTGAGAGTGGCCCATCCAAAGTGGGAGCAGAGAGCAGCCAGGAGAAGTCACAAAACGACATCTACAAAAGGATGAAATCCAATGAATAGGAGGGAAGCAATATGTATGGAAGGTCAACATCAGAAATGGGTTAACCACATCCTAGTGTGCAACAGAAGACGCTAATCGATGCGAAGAAGCATTCCCAGCTGGGTAAATCCCTGCTATTCAAACAGAGGGTCCTTCTCCAGACCGGTCCATTCCTGCCTCCGGAGGAGATTTCCCCAGCTTCCAGGTTCCAGCATTTGCTTCCAGGGTCCGACCCCTGCCCGGGTCCGATCCCTATCCAGGGTCCATTCCTGCCTCCGGTCCAATTTTGATCCGGGCCATATAAGATCGCGTCAGCCCCTGCTATCCAAGCTCAAGGATGAGTCAGTATTGCTGCTCTACCAGTAACCTCCGCATTTGAAGAGGATATTTCCTACCGCCTCCGGGTTTCAGAAGGATGTATGTCCTTCAAAAGATCATCCTCCAGCCAGTACCTAATAATGGGGCATAAGCGAGGATATATTTACTAAAGTAAATAACTAATTCCCCTACTTGGCCTGGCCATACGCCATTTGGATCTGGCAAACACATGGCTATACGCCACCAAGGCCCTGCACTAAAAAGAAGGATCCTGCTTGTCACTATAATGCGAATTTGGGACCAAGAGTTTCCGCTTCCGAAAGGGGCAGCAGGTCACCTACATTAGATTCCAACAGATGCGAGTGGTCTCCGCCAGCCGAACAACAATATTACTTGAAGACCACGTTCCATCAAGGCCTTACACCAAGAAACGAGCTCGTAATCCCCAAAAATGAGAAAATAAAATCTCCATTCCTCCAAGGTCCTCCTACAGGTCCAAGGACCCTGCATCTAGCAGACGAATTTCAACGCTCACTGAAGGGTCAACAAGTCCATCTCCATCAAACCCTACATCACTGGGAGAGATCTACATGGGACCTGAAAGCAAATATAGTCATCCACCGACAAAAAAGATCAGGGTCCCAAACCCTGCAATATCATCTCCACACAGGTCGAGCACCTATGGATACCTACTATGGACCCTGGTGTGCTTCAGGAAAGACGACTTTCCCCCAGGTTCAAACACGGCCCATGCCTAAGAAGAACACTGAAGAATAGGCATTGGAGAATAGGCATTGGAGAATAGGCATTGGAGAAGGGACGTCCTGCTCACGACAAGGCCCATGAGATAGAGCGACTCCGGCTGACCAAGGAGAACATTTTATCTCCCGACTTCACCCATGAAATCGGAAGATAAGGGGCAAAATATTGGGAGTAAGCAAAGCCCAGGTCTTCAGATTCATCCGAGCAGGACCCCGATATTCAAATTCTCACATGAAGAAGTTCCGGCTCCGACTCCGAAGCTCCGGCTCTGACTCCGACCAGCTTTCATCCCTAACACCAGGTAACATGAACTGAAAAAACTCACGTCCTGTGTCCTGGGTCATGCATAAAGGCCACGTGCCAAAAAATATGTAAGACACCCTCGTACGAAACATGCCAATCCCCGCAATAACGCGGGAGGCATAAGTACAATCGCAAAGTACTGTATCCAAACTCAGAGTTTGTACAGGGAGCGAATCTATGCAGTTCCATAGAAGTGGAACATCCGCAAAAATAAATATAGGGGCATACTAGCTGGATCAGGCCCCAAGGGACCTCCGATCCTGGCGAACCCTATATTGGGTGTACAACAAAAAGGGTCAGATACAGAACCTTCCATAAAGGAGACTGGGTCTTAAGGCGAGTCTGCGACCACATAAGGTACAAATCAGCCGGAAAACTTGCCCCTGGACGAGAGGGCCCTTATAAGGTAATAGAGGTGCAAGGGGCATGAGCCTATAAGCTGCAAGACAGCAGCGGCAAGGTCCAACCCAACTGCTGGAACGCCTTGCACCTCAAATTCTATCATTTTTAAAAGTAAGGTCCACGGATCAAGATTTCTATATTACTATTACCACTATTATATATTTAAGTACTTAAAGGGTAATACTAGCTGGATCAGGCCCTAAGGGACCTTAGATCTTAGCAAACCCAATAGCAAGTGAGGCTACTCACATAGGTGTATGCCAGATATGAAACGGATCTGATCAACCCTAAACCGATGTCTACACAACAGGCCCCGCCTAAAGGCCTATAGCCAAGAGTTATGTGGGGACCACATACTAATGCTACATAAACCCTGCGTTAATGACGCTACGAGCTAAAATACACGCAGGGGGCATGACGTACACTGCAAAATACTGTAATCTGATGCTGACGGCTGATATGCAGGGAGCAAAAGTGCAAAAAACCGGTT
>NC_079515.1:15207413-15348664 GCF_000801105.2 Raphanus sativus
GGGTTCAATACACCCTCCGGCTTGTAAGGAATCTTCGGATTCGAAAAAGTCACCTAAGGGTTGATCAAGGACTTTCAAGTCTAAATGACATTCAGGTCTAATAAGAACCTCTGTGTTCAAGGATCTCTAGATCCAACTACCAACCTTCGCGTTTACTAAGGACCTTTTGGTTCAAGGTATCAACCTCCGGGTTCGAGGTATCAACTGGGTTTAATCAAAGTCTATGGACTCAAAGATTACCTCAGTGCTCAAGGACCTAAGGGTTCAATGAGCAAACCTTCGGGTTTAATAAATGGCCTTCGGGCCTAGGTAAGGAACCTCAGAGTTCAAGGCCCTAAAAACCTCCGGGTTCCACGGCTGAAGGATCTCAGATTTCAAGGAACCTAAGAACCTTCGGGTTCCAGGGTTCAAGGACCTCCAGATCCAATTACCAACTATATACCATGGATTTTACCCGTTTTTAACCATGGTATACTAGTATTTTATAATATATTTAATCTGTTTTCTAGCCTGTTAGGTATGTTTTTAGGTTCAGGAGCATTTTGTGAGAAAGTGATGATTTTGGAGCATTTTGGAGTACAAGAGATGATATACCCGAGTTGACCATTAAAGACCAAGTCGGAAGTCAACATTGCGATTATAATCGATCGATACTCATCCAGAGTTGTCGATCGATGTAGCTGAGAAGATCCGCGTACTAGAAGATTATAATCGATCGATACACAGCAGTGTTGTCGATCGATATCGAGGACGAAATGGTTTAGCCGACTACTTCACCAAGACTTCACCAAATTACGAGATTGCCCCTGACGAGTTTTTAACCTAATGGAAATGCTTAAATATTTCTGCTAAGTATTTTTTGACGGCAACCTTTGAAAGAAGCAAGCTTTTGACAACTCAAGAGAAAAGCAGAGAGTGTGAGAGAGAGAGACTAGAGTTTTATATTGTTTTGAGAGATTGGAGAGATTTATCATCTCCTTTTGTATTTCTACTTATTTCTATCTATGCAATTCTTTCATCTATCCATTGTCATGAATTGCTTAGCTATGTCTGAGTAGTCTACTTGTTAGATCTAGGGTTTAAATAGGTTTGTGGGATTAGCCCAAAACTATAATTGCTAAGTTGTGGTACTCATCAAATGGATTGCACCCTATGCTTGTTCTAGATTAGCTAACTAGAATATAGATCACTAGGATCTTTGAGTATCTTGAATTATCCATTTGAGCTAGCTTGTCTCCCGTTGAGAAGAGCGACAGCTCCTCCTTGAGACCTAGTGTTCATTATCGTCTCGCGCCTAGGCATATCTAGAAGCCGTCGATCGATATCCCGACAGGTGAATCGATCGGCGCTGCGAAAGGTGTATCGATCGATATCTCAAAAGAATATCCATCGACTCTTTTTCTGTGTCAACATACGACAGCTGAGGCCAAAGATCTAGATTATTTAACCAGTGATACTTCACTTGAGTTAAGCGGCTGAGATCTATAGTATCATGCAAGCAACTTATTAAAGCATTTATAGAAATTATAATCTCCATTCCTGAATAAAAGCCCTATGTCTAGCACTCTTTATCACATTTAAACAACCCATCATATTGTTAGTTAGAGTAACTACCTTGCTCATTTTAGGAATTGTTACTTTTATTTCTATTATATAAACCAAATTCACCTAGGATTGATTAGTAGATTTTATTTAATCGGTTCCCTAACTCCTCGTGATTCGATCCCTAAGTACTACAGCTGTACCTCTTATTTGAGAGAGTAAGCTCTACCGGGTAATTTGAGCACTATCAAATTTGGCGCCGTTGCCGGGGGGCTTTGATCGCCATTAGATTTAATCTTATTAATCTTAGGTTTTTCTTTTTACCCCCTTTCTGATTAAAATTTTTCTTGTCTTTTCAGGTACATGCCCAGCAGTACCAGAAGCAACAGGGGAAATCAACAATTATTCTCAGAGGATATTGCACATTTGGAATGCTCAATCCGCAAAGACCTACGCTCCGCATCGATCAACAGAACCGCAGTACCGTCGACTGATACTCACGTTCAACCGTCGACCGACACTCAGACAGCACCGTCGACCGATACTGTTCGCAGATCCACATCGTTCGATACTACTCACCGTAAATCGATCGACACTACTCCGCGAAGCATGTTTGCGATTGTTATCCTCACGCAGGGCGAGAATGGAAACCTGTATGACCAAGATGGTCATCTGCGTAATGCAACAGGTCAGAAGCTAGATGCACAGGGAAACATAATCCCTGAGCCTGAAGTTGAGGCTACATGAGAAGCTCAAACACGATCTTTGGCAGACTACAATTGTCCAGACGAGTACTACACCAACAGATCAGCTATTCGACTTCCAGAGATTCAGAAGCCGAACTTCGAGGTTAAGCCTCAGTACTACTCTCTCGTGTCTCAGATACCTTATTCTGGGCTATCACACGAGCATCCTATGGACCATCTGGAAAGGTTCGAGGATCTTATCGCTGCTATTCGTATGGATGGAGTCCCTGAGGACTATCTACTCTACAAGCTCTTCAAATACTCACTGATTGGAGAAGCTTCGCACTGGCTCAAGCAGCTACCTACAGGATCACTAACATCCTGGGCCGACATCTAAAACGCCTTCCTGCGTAATTTCTTTGATGAGGCACGCGCTGAAGACTTAAGGAGAAAAATCGCCACTTTCGCGCAAAAGCCTAGTGAGACTTTTAAAGACGAGTGAATCAGATTTAAGTTCTTCCAGCGAGACTGTCCACACCATGGATTCAATGAAGTGCAGCTACTAAGCACTTTCTACAGAGGTATCGCCTTGAGGTATCAGATGGCTCTTGATACTGCTAGCGAGGAGAACTTCAACATTAGGAATCCAATAGAGGATGTGAGACTTATTGAGAACCTAGCCAACAGCAGCAGCACCAAGAACACTGACTCTGACAAGAAGAAATCGGTTGCAGCCATCAGAGAAGACCAGTTGAATGAAGTCAGAGCGAAAATAGATGCTTTACATGCATTTCTGGGGCAGCCAGTCTGCTCAGCGGAAGAAGGAGAGGCTAGAGAAGATGATAAAGAGGAAGATGTGAACTACATTGGAGGTACTGGATTCCAGAGATATGGAAACCAGAGTGGAAACAAAAATTTTTTTGGCAGTGGTCAGAAGAGTAACTACAACCAGAGTTCACAGTATCAGAAACCCTTCACCAACACAAGAAACTACGGCAACTCAGCTTACCAAAACCCACCGCCACCCACCCAGGAGAGTAAGTTTGATGCCATGATTGATAGAGTTCTAGAAGGTCAGCAGAAGCTTACAGTAGACTTCAATGGAAAGATTGACTCTGTCTTCAACAATCTGACCACAAGGATAGACACCATTTGCACACAAGTTAAGAAACTTGAGAAACAGATTGTCCAGACTGAAGACTCTATCAGGAGGATTGGAACTTCTAAGGAAGTAGGGGAAGGAAATAGGAAACATCACGTGAATGCCATTATAGATGATGATTTCTGGCAAGTGGTGAAACAGGAGAAGCTACAAGAAGGAGACTTTAAAGTGGAAAGTTCACTAAGTCTCGGTGGATCACAATGGTGTCGACCGACACCAACTAGTCCACATCGATCGACATCAATAATGCCATTTCCGGATACGACTGCAGATTGCAACGCGGTTAGAATATTGACACATGCTGAATTCACAGTTTCTCTTCCATACCCACCCACCCACACCTACGAAGATATCGACCGACAAGACGAGCCACTCATCGATCGACACAAAGACGAGAAACGTATCGATCGACCCTTTTCTCCACCTATCGATCGACATGCACCTCTCACATCACTACAAGAAATATGAGTATTGGTAGCAGTTCACGGTAACACAAATTCACTAACTGCTACCAATAATAACAAAATCGGATCAGAATTCTATTGTAGCATTAAATTTAAGCTAAGATAGAATTTCATTAATCCGAAAGGCAAAAATCACTATCAAAGCTGAAAAAAAAACTATTTTGGAGCCAAAAAATTTAAGCCAATTTTTTGGGTTTTCTTTTATTTCCCACCAAAAAAAACAACGATTCCCTTTTCATTAGGGTTCTTATCATTCGTCTCTGTCACCTCCTCGAGTCTCATCCCTGCGTTTCCCCTTTGCTCGATCTCGAGCTCCGACCACCACTCTGTGGTCCCCACTCGCCCGCAATCGAACACGGTGGCGCCTCTTGTCCACTCTCGCCGCCGTGTCTCTGCTCATCAATCCGCCGTGCTCTGCTTCACACCGCAACAGTCTCGCCGTCTTCGTCACGTCGGAGCTCTCATCCATCGTCCATCTCTGAGTCCGTGATCAAACCACAACACGATATCACCTGCTCCAAATCAAGCTTCTCTGGTGCGTTCTTGCTTCACAACCGGCATCTCCGTCTTGTTTCTTTGTCGTCACCGGAATCATGCCACACTGTCGGGATCGAAGTGCAGAAAGCAACAATGGTGATCTTTAAACTATTTGCAAATATGGTCCTTCATCTTTGTAGAGTTTTGTTTTTGCCCCAAGCCTTTACCATGTGCCAGTGAAAGGTAGAAACGAATCTAAAGAAGTCGATTTGATTTCTTTGGACTATGTGCAAATATTGTGATTTATGCGTGTTTGTTTTGTCTCTTTCTTTATAACTCGACACTAGTTTGGTTAGTGGTCTCCGGGAAATTGCAGAAGAAATGGCCGCTTTTGCTTTTCTTTTTTTTTCCTGGTTTGCTTGCTTAATCTCTCTGTTCTTCATGAGTTTTATATAGCCACAGAGAAACTGAATGAAATCTTTCAAGAGTGAAATCTCTCTGTTGCTTGCTTAATCTCTCTGTTCTTCATGAGTTTTCAACTATGGTTCCTTCTACATATTTAATGTTGAAGAATATGTTGAATAGACATGGGACAAACTCTGATTTTTTCTTACCACGTGTGGGGAAGCTACGGCCGAGGCGGTGAAGCCGAAGGAGTAGAGACTGAAGTTTAATTATAGTCTTTTTTTTGACATTTTCTGCAGGAAACCTTGTGAGTTCAGGACAATGGTGGTAACAGATGCTGAAGGTCATCTCTTGGGGAGATTAATTGTGGAACTTTACTGCAAAGTTGTAGGTAAATCTCTCAGCCATCTCCTTTTTCTACAGATGATTGCAGGGCTTTTACTCATTCTTGTGTGGCATGAGTATTGTAAGTTTTGTTTTTCTAATTGATATGTATCTATTGTGGGTGATTTATGTGTGTTTGTTTATTCTGTTGTTGCAGCCGAATGAGCAGTCTTCTTGAACAACTGTGGCAACAAAAAGAAGAGAGAGTAAGAGAGTTCTCTAATGTGCAATCACAAATTGAGAAGATATCCGGAGAGATTGCTGGTGGTTTCTGTAATGAGGTTCCTATATCCTTAGCAATCTTAAAACAACTAAGATCAATGAAGTTAAAACTTATAATTAGAGATACATGATGCAGAGTTCGTGAAGACATGCGAGAGAGGTGGAAAGACTTGATGTGTGTTTTATAAAATTAATGAATAGAATTGTGAGTTTAAGATTTTTTGTTATATTAGTATGGTCTTTGTAGAAAGTGAAATGTGATTGATTATATGATTAACTGTAATCGATTATATTTGAGGTCAGTTCATGGACTTGGAACAAACCAATGTTAAAAATTATGATACTTTTGTTTCAAGCCAGTGTAAAATGAATAAATAAAAGAAACGTTAAAAATGTTATAATGTTAAAATCGGTTACCATTTTGTAAAAAAAAATTATATAAAAATTGTTTTTCTGTATTGTGTAATTTAAAAAGAAAAATCATAACCCTAAACCCTAAATATACCCTAAACCCTAAATATACCCTAAACATAAACTTTCCATTTCAATATTTTCATTATATAACTTTAATCTTAAATTTAAATTCAAAATTTAATCACTTAAAAATATAATCTCAAATTTAAACTCTAAACCTCAAACACTAAATCTTAAATTTACACCATAAACCTCAAACTTAAACCAAGCATACAAATCATAAATCTATTTTTTTCAAACTTATAATATAAATTTTATACTTAAACTCCAAATATATTCTAAAACTCAAACATATACTTAACTATAAATCCTAACCCTAACCACATACCTCATGTTAACTTATATCATAAAGCATTCACTCTTAGTTTTTAATTAAGTATTTATTTGTATCATATTAACCTATATTTTAAAATACAAATTGTCTATTTGTATTTTTTAATTTTTAAAAGAGAAAAACATAACCCTAACATTAATAGACCTTAAATCTGAAATAAATTTTAAACCCTATATTGAAACTCCAAACCCCAAACTCAAGCCATACATACAAAGTCATTAATCTAATTTAGTATTTTTAACATCAGTTCTTAAATTTTCAGGATCCTAATTCTATTATAACTTTTTCAATTATACTTTAATTGAAAATTGTAAACTTAATTTAATTTTAAAAACAGTATAACAAAGAAGAAAAAAACATAAAAAGAGAAAAAAGCATTGACCAATGAAGGAGAATGATAAGGATAACTAATAGATCAATCTCACCGTTGATTGATCTCAATCTAACAGATATAACTAATAGAGTTTTTTTATTATTTTAACTACAGATCAACCAATAGTATACAAGGACGGAGATCAGCCTCTCTTCTAACCACAACCGTTGATTATTCTAAATCTAACGGACAAGAATTCATAAGGTGTAAATATGTGTTTGTTTCTCTCTCCTCTTGCCCCGTCATTCTTCTCTTTCACATTTTCTCTGCTCTGTCTCTTTCTCTCTTCTCTCTATGCCTTAAACAAAATCTGTCTAAACCACCATCTCGATGAATCTGGAATGATGAGTTTGCTTGCCAGATCTTGTTTCCGATCTGTTTCCTTTTTGCGTATCTCTCTGTTTAGTTTGTATTGAAGAACGATGGATTGGCTACAGAGAAGAGTAAGTAAAAAGTTATCCTCTCTAGCATCTCTCTTTCTCCCTTTTTTAATTATAAAAAAATATTTCATCTGATTTAAGATATTGTTATCATTTTGTTCAGACGGTGAAAATGAAACACGAGATCAAAGGAATGATGATTCAGAAAGCAAAGGCTAGTTATCCTCTCTAGCATCTCTCTTTCTCTCTTGCACTCTCGTTCTCTCTCTCTCTCTACTCTGATTCTGATTTTGTTTATCTGCTCTTAGTTAACGAAGGTGGAGGAGGCTGAAGAAGCTTGAAGGTGGTGGTCTCGGCATCAACAGTGGTAGTCTCGGCGTCGACAATGGTGGCTGAGTGCGGTGGAGGAGATTGAAGAAGCTTTCTGTGGTGGTCGTGGCTGGTGGTATGGGCGTCAACAAGGAGTGCGGCGGAGATGAAGAAGAACGTGGTTTAGTTAGGGCTAGTTAGGTTTAGTTAGGGTTGGTTAATAAACCGGGTTTGTATGTAAACCGGTTTTTGTAATAAACCGATATCATTTTGTAAACCAAAATTTCAATAATAAATAATTTTATTCTCAAACCAAATTTATTAGAATTTAATTTTAATTTTAAATTTGGATTAATATTAATTTATAATTTTAATTAAAAATTAATAATTTAAATATATAAATGATAATGAATAATATAACATTATATCTATGTCAATATAATATAATTTACAGCACTATAAAAAGGTCATGAAAAAATATATTATGGCACTAAACGAACGCTATAAAAAGAATAATTAATAGTAGATAATTAACGCTATAATATGTCTATCTAGCGTAGCACACGAAAAACGCTACCATAGAGAAGGGGTCTACTATAGCTGCGGCTGTCATAGCGTAAGTGTTTTCGCTACTAAAACGATACAATAGCGTTTCTACGGCGCTACTAATGTTGATATTTCTTTTAGTGCATACCGAGTGCAACTACCATCGATAGACAGCAACCGAATCAATGCACTCAGACCCACACCGAAACCACAAGCTAATCCTACATAGATTACTGGTAACCCTTCAGACATTACACCTACATCAGAGGGAACTGAAGGAAGAAGGTTAAGGAGTAGGAAGGAGAAGATTCCTAAGAACCTTAAGAGGGAAGCTAATGAAAAAGAGATTGATGGTCTCACTAAGAGAGTTATCAGAATCCCACCAGAAAAACCTTTTGAGGAGGTTTACTTCACAAGCAGATTGTGGATGTTCTTCAGAGAAACAAGGGAGACTGAAAATGACATTAGAAGAAGGTTTGACAATGTCAGAGAAGATATGAGGAAAATGATTATTTTGCAGAAGAAGAGTGATCCTGGGAAGTTTGCAATACCCTGTGTAGTACAAGGGATTGAATTTCCTCATGCACTATGTGACACTGGTTCATCAGTCAGCATCTTACCAAAGGTCATGGCAGACCATCTGGGCCTGCAAGTAGAGCATTCACCAGAGATCTTTACATTCGTGGATTACACTCAGAAAAACTCTGGAGGCTTCATCAGAGATCTGGAAGTACATATTGGTAATGCTATCGTCCCTGTGGATTTTCATGTCCTAGACATCAAGCTAAATTGGAACTCTTCCCTTTTACTTGGAAGAGCATATATGGCTACAGTAGGAGCCATATGTGACATGAACACCAACAGGATGTGCTTGACTTTGATAGATCCGGATGTCCACTACGACCCTGTCAAGCTTGGGAAACCACCAGCCAAATCAGTGGTAAAAGATGATGATCCTGGTATCATTGCAGTTTGTCATTGTGAAGTCGAGTACGAGACAGAGTACTCAGGATCGATCGACAGTACCTTAACATCATCGATCGACACTCGCAAGTCAGAGGAGATCGACAACAAACATCGATCATCGATCGACAGAGACCCACCAGATGATGAACTCGATCTACCAGATCTTTGCTACCCGAATTTCGCCATCCCACCCAGCCGAAAGGAAGATGATTACTCAGTAAGGAGTTGGGCAGATAGCGGATTTCATGAGAGTTTTGCAGTAGACATAGCCACCTCTTCCCACAGTGGAGATCACAGTGAAGAACATGATGCAGGCTACTGGGAAGAGAGAGCTTGGGAAAATTACTTGGAGAATGATAGATTTGCAAATCGATTCCCACAATCGATCGACATCAAACGCCCACCATCGATCGATTATCTATTACATCCAGCAAAACGACATCGTCCATCGATCGACATGGCCAATATCACATCGATCGACATTAACATGGACGACTTAAAGGACAAAATCAGTATTTCACCGATTAGGGCATCACATGGGTATAAAAGGTTGACAACTACAAACACGAAAATTCAAACCTCTACACCTTTTACCCAGCAGCTTCCAGCATTCAGAAACTTATCAATGGAGGACTGCAACAACATGAACAATCGATCCAACCATGCAGCTAGACGTGCACCATCGACCGCCACCACCACATCACCATCGATCGACGCCATCAACAGAGCTCAATCTCGATTTCATGAACCTTATGATATCATGAACGTTTCACTAACACCTGATGAATTTGGAATTTACAGGGACACAGATGGCTATGCAAGAGCAATGGATGGAAGAGTTCTGCACATAACCAGGGAAGACATAGCAGACATCCTCCAAGGTGCTAATGGACCAGAAAACCTGTTCACACAGCAACGTGGCCATCCAGACATCCTAGCTCACGTCCAGGACAACCACCACGTCACCACAAGGGAGGATACAGTTCCTCATACCTTCGGTCAACCCAGGAGTTCACCATCGATTGACATCATTTCATCACTATCGATCGACGGCGGATATCCCGGATCGATCGACATGCCAAGAGTCAGATCGCCCGACAGACGATTGGAGTTTGGACGACGTGCCTTCAATACTGATGGATCCAGGAGATTCAAATGGGAAGCAAAAGATGAATATGGTGTCTACAGAGATGAATTTGGCTATGTTAAAGGAGTTGATGTTGAAATCATCCATGTTACCAAGGAGAAAATAAGGAGACTCAACGGGACCTGTGATACCATTGACAACACTGTTCACGAACGAGTAAACAGCCTATGCAGAACCACTCGCCAAATGAAGGGCGCTATACGTGCTTTGCAGTACCAAGGACAACATTCAGCATCGCTCGACACAATTGATCTTGAGTCGACCGACAGAACTCTCAGCGAAACGACCTACGCGCATTTAGTAGCGTCGATCGACACCGAGTCCTTAGCAGACCAAGATCAGTTTATTCATGACAAGATCGATGCATTACAGAGTGAGCTGAAGGAATTGTCCATATATACCTACCAGACCATCGACAGGAAGGTTGGCAACATCAAATTCATTGAAAATTCTGTCAGGAAGCTTCAAGATACAGTCCTCAAGATATATAAGAAACAACTAAGGTCAGATGATGCCACAAGAAGCTTCGCTTCCACATGGTTCAACAGTAGGAGACACAAGATTGATGATTGCTGTCCAGTAATCAGCAGTTTCTGCACCCCATGAGTCACTCACCTACCACAGTCAAGCTAAACGACTATAACAAAGCGCTGAGTGGGAGGCAACCCACTATTAGGTTTTCTTTTATTTTTCTTTATTTTATTATTTTTTCATTTTTGCTTTTATTTTTCGGATTTATTTTGTAGTTTTTAATTAGATCCAAGTAGAATGATGATTCCGTCGACCAACATTTACCATTCATATCGCTCAATACCACACGACCATTACTAACGATCGACGTACACCACTACGAATCGATCAACACCTTGTCGATCAGGTTTACTCATTCTAATTTATTTTCTTTACCTCACCACCGGCTGTGTTACACTGTCCCAGTGTAATTTAAGTCTGGGGGGAGTTTACTAATATGTGTTTTTATTTTGGTTTTTATTCAAATTGTTTTTCAAAATTATTTTTTCGTATAAGTACTAATAGGAATATTGATATAGATTTATATTTGATTGTCTGACCACTCTTTAGCACCATTCTAGATTACTGATCGCAGATAGTACTGAAGATGCTAAAGTGGATCAACTTGTCATCTATATTCACTAGCTAAGATTGTTTGAAGGAACCAAAGCTGACCTCCAACACTAATACTGACTTATTTGCTTATCTTGGGGCTTGGAAATCACTGGATCGGAATCCTCTTACAAGTCTGGAAGCTAAAAAGCCTGTGTGTTTCTGGTTCCCTTCCTTCTCTCTCTTCAGCGTCTCAAGATCTAAGTTTATGTTATAGAAGATTGAAATGATTTCTTGAGAGGCAGAGGGGTAGGAGTGTCTCCTGTGATCCCAGTATTCTAAATCTCAAGGATGATCACACATTATGGAAACGAGGGATAGGTAAATTACCAAAGACCCCATTATTCGCTACACTTTGTCAAAAATGTATGAGTTACAATGCAAATGTCAATGAGATGGACTAGATGACCTTTGTGGCATCGAAACCTGTTGAAATTGAAACTAATAAGAGATTCAGAGAAGAGAGATGAGGGGAGAAAGGGATCAGAGAAGACTACCTGTGTGTTCAGATACTTGTTGGAGTTGAATCCATGTGTCCTTTGATCGATACTCCCAAGGTAAAGCCTGCACTTTTATTTTATGTTAAGAAATGAGGTTAGTAGAGGGGAATGTCATATGAGATTTGCTAAGTTGTTGACTAGATGGGTTTGGTTGCTAAGCTAGGATAAGGCATAATGAACTTCTGTGATTAGGATGTTTAGACATGGATTGCAAACCCATAGAGTGATGACTTCAATATTTTGAATCTTTGAGTTCCTACTGTTTTCAAACCTTTTCCAAAGACTACTGTTTTTGCTTGAGGACAAGCAAATGAGTAAGTCTGGAGGAGTTGATATACCATGGATTTTACCCGTTTTTAACCATGGTATACTAGTATTTTATAATATATTTAATCTGTTTTCTAGCCTGTTAGGTATGTTTTCAGGTTCAGGAGCATTTCGTGAGAAAGTGATGATTTTGGAGCATTTTGGAGTACAAGAGATGATATACCCGAGTTGACCATTAAAGACCAAGTCGGAAGTCAACATTGCGATTATAATCGATCGATAATCATCCAGAGTTGTCGATCGATGTAGCTGAGAAGATCCGCGTACTAGAAAATTATAATCGATCGATACACATCAGTGTTTTCGATCGATATCGAGGACGAAATGGTTTAGCCGACTACTTCACCAAGACTTCACCAAATTACGAGATTGCCCCTGACGAGTTTTTAACCTAATGGAAATGCTTAAATATTCCTACTAAGTGTTTTTTGACGGCAACCTTCGAAAGAAGCAAGCTTTTGACAACTCAAGAGAAAAGCAGAGAGTGTGAGAGAGAGACTAGAGTTTTATATTGTTTTGAGAGATTGGAGAGATTTCTCATCTCCTTTTGTATTTCTACTTATTTCTATCTATGCAATTCTTTTATCTATCCATTGTCATGAATTGCTTAGCTATGTCTTTGTAGTCTACTTGTTAGATCTAGGGTTTAAATAGGTTTGTGGGATTAGCCCCAAACTATAATTGCTAAGTTGTGGTACTCATCAAATGGATTGCACCCTATGCTTTTTCTAGATTAGCTAACTAGAATATAGATCACTAGGATCTTTGATTATCTTGAATTATCCATTTGAGCTAGCTTCTCTCCCGTTGAGAAGAGCGACAACTCCTCCTTGAGACCTAGTGTTCATTATCGGCTCGCGCCTAGGCATATCTAGAAGCCGTCGATCAATATCCCGACAGGTGAATCGATCGGCGCTGCGAAAGGTGTATCGATCGATATCTCAAAAGGATATCGATCGACTCTTTTTCTGTGTCAACATACGACAGTTGAGACCAGAGATCTAGATTATTTAACCAGTGATACTTCACTTGAGTTAAGCGGCTGAGATCTACAGTATCATGCAAGCAACTTATTAAAGCATTTATAGAAATTATAATCTCCATTCCTGAATAAAAGCCCTATGTCTAGCACTCTTTATCACATTTAAACAACTCATCATATTGTTAGTTAGAGCAACTACCTTGCTCATTTTAGGAATTGTTACTTTTATTTCTATCATATAAACCAACTTCACCTAGGATTGATTAGTAGATTTTATTTAATTGGTTCCCTAGCTCCTCGTGATTCGATCCCTAAGTACTACAGCTGTACCTCTTATTTGAGAGAGTAAGCTCTACTGGGTAATTTGAGCACTATCACCAACCTTCGGGTTCTAAGGAATCTCTGGGTCCTAAAGAACCTCCGGATTATAAGTCCCTCGGGTCCTAAGAGACCTTCGTGTTCTAAGGAACGTCTGGGTCCTAAAGAACCTCCTGATTATAAGTCCCTCGGGTCCTAAGAGACCTTCGGGTCCTAAGGAACCTCCGGGTCCTAAAGAACCTCCGGATTATAAGTCCCTCGGGTCTTAAGAGACCATTGGGTTCTAAGGAACCTCAGGGTCCTAAAGAACCTTCGGGTTATAAGTCCCTCGGGTCCTAAGAGACCTTCGGATCCTAAGGAACCTCCGGGTCCTGAGGAACCTCCGGGTTACAAGACCCTAGGATCCTAAGATAACCTCTAGGTTATCTAAACCCTCCCGGTTTAAAGAAGGGATTCACCCTACAACCTTCGGGTCCTTGGATGAAAAATTCCATTCGGCCTTTGGATCCCTGGACGATAAATCCATCCAGCCTCCAGATCCTCGGATGAGATTTCATACCACTTCCAGATTACCAAAATCACGTCTTCAAAGACATGCCTAGCATCCTCCAGGTTCCAGGAAAAGCATGACATAAGGTCATCCCCGCATTAATTATGGCCTACCTCCGGGGGCAGATTGCAATGTTACATAGTTGGGAGTAGCCAAAAATAAATGGCAGAGTTCAACTAATATTTCCACCTTCTTCATTCAAAATGGACGCTACTACTCGCCGCCAACAACATATCCAAGATATCTTCTCCGATAGAGAGGATCAACAGGATATCTCCAAATACCAAAACAGACTCGCTGAATGTCCCCCTGCCAGAAGTCAAGGTACAATCCTCAGACAAACCTGGAAGTTACAGCTACAACATCCAAACCTCGAGGAGCATCAAGTATACTGAACGCAATAAGGGGACCAGCGCAAAGATCTGAATGAAAGTCCACTATTGCATTTAAAAGGTCAAAAAGGTGCAAGCAAGGCCAACATAATCAACAATGAGGATCCTCAGCTCTAGCATCCGGGTCATATTCAACCTCTTCATTCTCCTATCCTTGCCGAGACTTTCCTTCTCAGAAATCATGGATCCCGACTCATACATTCCTCCGCACGACTCATGAAACCAGAGAGTCCACGAGAAGCGCAAATTGAAGTCCCACCTGAACTAAGGTCGAGTTTAGTTCCAGGAGCAGCACAAGCATCTCGGGTACTCCGTCGACGTCCAAAGACAGTGGATTCACCTACGGACGAGCCATCCTGGTCATGAAGAAAGGCACCACAAGCCTTTGGACCGAGTATCTCAACTGCTAAGAAAATTTCTCTCCTACTCCAAGACCATGACTCCTATATGCAGGCCATCAGAATCGAGAGTGCAACCAGACTCGCCTAGTCCTCATCACTCAGACCAAGCATGTAAGACCGGCTAGGCCGCGGTCAATGCCTCACGTCGCTCAGTCCATACCCTGACCGAACCACTCAATTTTTCAATCTTTATATATACTTTCGCCTAAAGGCGAAGTCTATCTTGGACCTTAGCTTAAGACTACCTTAGTCATTCCCTAGCTTAGATCCTTTCAACTTATGCACAGCGGAATATTATCTATCAACCATTGGTCTTAAACCAATCTAATACTTGTCAGGTCGAATCACCTTAGCCATGATTAGTAGACACAACTACTACCAGCTCCAAGGTTGATCCTGAACCTAATCCAAGTCATACAATAACTGAGGTTCCATTCCCCTAACCATTCTATCTAGATCTATGCAATATTGCTAGATCATACCTTTGCCACATCCACGGAGCTTGATAGCTCTTTGTCTCAGCTGCCTTAGATGTCTAGCTAGCTCATTCAGCTAGCTGAACTGAACCACTTCACTTGAGGTGCCCAACTCTCTTCCAGCTGATCGAGCTGCGAGGTAGCTTTGCCTAGCTCCCCATCCACTCGTCCAACTCCCCATTATACCTGTATAAACTCTCCCCTTAGGTACTTAGTCATTCAACCAACCATCCCCACAGACCAAATACCTTTGGGAAGTCTTCAGCTGCAAAACCCAACGACAAGCAAACATGCTCCAAAAACTAATTAAAATTCATGATAATTCATAACTAAGAGAATGGTCAAGTCAGATTTCTGAGAACTGGCCTCGATCATACTGATCTCGCCCATGAACAGCCCATATGGCCATAACTGACCACCTCTAAATCAATGAGATAAAACTAATCTTTCACCATGATAATTCATGATAAATACCCATTAAGAGATATTTGAAGTCGGATCCTGAAAATTCCTTCAGGAACTATCAGATCTCCACTTACCTCCCCAACCAAGGCCATGGAGAGATTTCTCTGAATCGGCCACTCCATGGTTCAGTACCTCCATGTCTGAACATCATAGAATATGATTAATAATGCCCACCAGTTCCTGAGTCAATCAACCAACCACCCCACATGACTCAGAACTGATGAGTCTTCACTCCTCCTAACCGGCCATGGAACTATGTCCCACTGAACCTGATTAGGGTTACTCTTACCACTGGTGCATCATTTGATCAATCAGATCAGACACCTTGACCCCTCATCCATGGATCAGGTCGTCCATCCTTGCCCATGATCAGATCACACACAGCCTTCCTTGTATAAACACACCAGCACAATACTTGTGGTCCATACCAACAAGTACTAGCCTTACTCCTCTCCTTTGCTTGCTGTTGGATCCAAACGAATTGGACCTTACACTCCACATGGTTCCTCTGGTACTAGGACTCCCATGTGTCTCATCAGTGGGTCGGACTCATGGTTTACACCATGATCAAACCCAACACCAAACCATGATCCATCATTGATCACTATCCAATGAACAGCATCTAACCATCATCCCACATGGATGAGTTAGATCAGTTATGATCCGCCCCTTTGTCCAGGGTCTTGGATTCCTAAGACACATCACAATATACATTCCTCAAGGGGCGTGCCATGCCTGGCCTTGATCCCACCCCAAGAGACACAACACAGACATAAACATAAACATAAACATAAACATAAGTAATCAACACATGTTACCTCATACTTGATCTTGCTAGACCTTGTGCTTCCCTGATCAGGTCCGGCCTTGTGCCTCTTGCACTTGTCTTATTCAGGTCTTATCACATACCTCCAGTATTGATAAGATCTATCCATGGGTCGCACCCATCATCCCTTCCATGGAACTTCCATGAAAACAGTTTCTGCACTGCATCCACCTTCAAGGCTGTTCATGCCTTTGAGAGTGGAGTCCGGCCTTCTCCATTCTACTCTGACCATTTGCGTGTGTCCCTAAGACACAGAGGAAGCCTAGGGTGTGTTCATCCATGATCAAACACCACCCAAGCGTCGTCCATCACTTCTCACTTCAGTACCCATGAAACTGCCTTTCTACACACCACTGCCCTTAAGGCTGCTCTTGGACTTTGAGAGTGAATCCGGTCATCTCCCTTCTTCTCTGGCTATTTGGATGTGTAGTAAGGATGTAGAGGAAGCCTATGGCGTGGCAAACCATAATCAAAACACACCAGAGGGTCGTTCTCAACTCCCCTCTTGATTGCCATCAAAACTGCCTCTTTGCTGCCTTCAAGCCTCTCTTGGTCTTGGATTGTGTAATCCGACCATCTCTCTGTTTTTCTCTGTTTTTCTTTGTGTTTCAGGAAGAAGAATGAAGCCCTGACGTGCCTGCAAAGGCACGGACTTGCCTTCCTTATATAGAAGAAGGGGTGGTTACTTCTTAACCATTGCATCCCTTCATTAACATTTCTGGCCATTGATTTAATCAATGGTCCAGATCACACCTGTTCGCCTAGGGCAGTTACCAGACGTCCTTGACAGCAATAACTACTTCTAGACACGTCACACACAAGCCTAGGCTGGTTGCCCAAGCCCCTGGTTCAACCACAAGTGCCCACCGGCTCACCGGCACACCCGGGTGGTCCACATGGTCCGACCACTGTCCGGACCTGGCCCAACTCCCCAAGACTTAAAAACTCAGTCTAGCTGAGTTGAGCTGATCCCCAGCTGACCCAGCTGAGTGAGCTAGTTCATCCAGCTCAGGGAGCTGACACACTCTTCAGTGAGCTACACTGAGCTGCACTACACTTCATTTAGCTGGCCGAGCTTGCTCACTGCATCGCCCAGCTGCCATACACTTTGTACAGCTCCTTTATACTTGTCTCCTTCTTGGTTTAGCTATATCTTAGCTTCCTGATGCCCTTAACCTTACTTCCAGGCCATGATACCCTTGTGTTTAGGTCACATGAGCTGACTGGTGCGTCTCCTTGCACCATGGTCGATCCTAAGGATCATATCCAGGATCAGGGACATGACAAAGCATACATCCATTGAAGCACGTCTGTCTACATCAGTCCAAGCCACGACATCATGCCTATATGGTGTACCGACGAATATACTACCTGTTCCAGACGACGTGATTATATTGGACCTAGGGTTACCGTCTATTCTCCAGGTCATACATCTCTAATCAGGTTATGAAACCTTTCAGATCATGCGCAAGCACATCCAAGCACTATCGACAAGACAGTTTGATGGCTCAGAATTTGGCATCTTCTTTAGTAGACAAGCCGACGTCGTATCCCGAATTTATCAAGGAACTTGGTACCATGGTACAACTGATGAAGTCCTATGAAGAAGGTCATGTTATTTCCTGCCTTCAAACATGAAGCCAGAAAATAAGGGGCAAACTGTTGGGGAAAAATAATTCATGAGAAGATTTCCCCAGCTTCTGGCTTCCAGGGTCCGACCCCTGCCTGGGTCCGACCCCTGCTCCGAGATCAAGGTTCTGGGCCAGATAATTACTCCTGCCTCTGAGTAAAAAGGAAAACTTCAAGATAAAGGTAAACATCTATATTTATCATAATATGGTTGAATCTCTTTAAATCCAAGAGAAGAAAGAGGAAGTATTCCAATACATGGAGCCGCCTTTAATAAAATTGGAAATATTCTATTATCTAAGGATATATTGAATATTTCCAAATCCTAAAGAGGAGGCATGACTTCTACTATAAATAAAGGGTTAATAAATCCTAAAATGGGAGGTCAACACGTTCATCCACAGAGATCACAAGTTCTACAGCCGCCAAGTCAATATTTCGCACCTAGAAGACCTTCCACTTTGATTCGCCTATGATAGGTTGATCCCGACGATATCTATGAGCTAGATGAGGCTCTATACTCATTGATGCACGTCCACAGTAGAGGCAGACGTCAATCTACAGAAGATATAAACCCCATAGTCAATTCGACGGCTACCAAGGCATGAATTGACCAAAAATACTATCTCCACTGACATGCCTATGGAGGACAAATCCACGCGATCATCACCAACAATATGACGTACCTCTTCATGGCAGCACGTCTATAACTCCATATATTGGCTCAGGCTATAATCTCCAGCTCATCGGCAGGGACACTCTATGCTCCATGAAGCATATCAAAGCTCCATGCTCACTGCAGCATCCCGACAATCCCGTCATCTATTCCGACCATGCATCCTCTACAATAGGTGACTCCTATCAACTACAAGGCCACGTGCCTATCAGGCTACGTGCCTACAAGGCTCCGCGCCTCCATCAGGCTATGCGCCTCCAATATATGAACTACGAATTGCTTGATCCCCTTCCGAGGGGTACGTAGGCAATCCCCACTGTAGGATGCAGCTATAAATCCCCACTTCTTCCATGGTTCCATGACTTAGAACCTGGAAAGAACCTTCAGAACCAGGAACCATCAACTATACATCATGAAGACCTTGAGTCCTTCATTATGGACCCTGCGGGCCTCACCATAGATAGGCAGCCCTTGCCTAACGACCAATACCCCTTGCGGGAACGAAGTCCTTGACGATATATACTGGCCCATATCCTTATGGCAGTATCCTAAAAGCAGGATCTCTTGGTTCATCGACCACTGAAGCAGGAGAAAGCACTGCGACTACTTATCTCCTTCCTCCTATCATTCTGTAGGCTGAGCACGAATCGCTTGTACCATAAAATACCCTAACACCCACCAGCTCAAAGCATAATCATAGAACTCAGTAGCAGCAACTTGAATCTTCTTAGTTTCTGTGTAGTGCTGACAATTGAAGACTAGCTCAATCTTCTTCTCCCATTCTATATAAGCATCAGGGTCAGCCTTGCCATGGAAAGGAGGTATCTTGAGCTTTAACCCAGAATGCTCATCTCTCTGATACCGACGACCTTCATGATCACGTCTAGTTTTCCTGCTGCTATGTCTAGAAGCAGAGCTGTGCCTTTCTCTATCTTGTTCATAATAGTTATCAGTTTCTTGTGATCCAGCATGTTCTTGTCGTTCACGCATATTCCTCCTTGGTTCACGTTGATGATCAGATGATTGGTTTTGTTTCTTTTGGCGCAACACTTCAAGTTTCTCGTCCATCATCTTTTCCATAGCTTCTATTACTTGTTTGGTAGTAGCTTCTTGCAACAGCTTGTTCCTTCTAACGAAAACTGCATCATCCTCTTTGGATCCCATTGTTAATTTCCTGATACACAAGAAGATTGAACAAGGAAGTAGTTCACAGAATAAAATGATATATGATTTGAAGTTAAATAAGGAAACAAACGGATTTAAACAAAACTTGAGGCACACAAAACAAGTTTGAATCTTATCACTTTTGAAAGTTAAACACAAGCGATCAGGATCAACAGAAGATGATATATGATTCACCAAACAATGATCTATGATGGAAAGAACAGATCAAAAAACAATATCACAAGCAATTTCGCAGATCTGATAACGTAACCAACAAGAATACGAAGGGTTTTATGTGGAAATTGATCGAAACACTTAGATCTAGCAGATTTAAACCACGAAACAATAGACCTAGAAATCCTGAATATGAAATCGATCAGATCTAGTGAGAGACAACACAAGAGAACTGATCGATCGATGATTCAATAAGATTAAAAACAGATCTATGAAAATAACAAAGAGAAATCGAAACTCCCCTTCCAGAGTGCTCTGATACCACTTAATGAACTCCTAGGATGCTTCTCTGGATGGATATGGATAGATCCTTGCATAAACGAATCAAAGACTCAAGTTTATCAAGGCTGTGGATCGATTGGTGACACAAGAGGCTGCATAAAGGCTCCTTGATACTCCTAGGCAATAGATCGAATATTACACACCAAACTAAGACCCTTAGACACTGGATATTACACTCCAGCAGACTGGATACTACACACCAGACAGTCACCTCAACAAGGCAAGAAGAGAGAAAAGAACACAAAAGTTTTGATAAAAAAGATGCTTAGATAGATATGAGGGTTTGTGGTGACTTATAAAGGAAGTGACTTATAAAGGAAAAAACTTGAACAAAATCAAGCTTTTCGAAACCTAAAAGCATTTAATGGAAACAGGCTCCATTGGTACTTAAACAAAGATCAAAACATAAAAAAATTTCGAAAACAAAAGATGAAATAAAAACCATAGTCTGAAATATAACATAAGATAGATAATGCATCCGAGATGCACCCATGATACATCATCTAGGAGATGTGTAAGTGAACTTGATGCCTCATTAAAAACCTTAATTGGAAAACTCAATGGGATAAAACCAACCAAGGGAAAAAGAGTACACACAAACCACTTTTCTAAATGATGATCAGCTTGAAGGTAAGGCAGCTTGAATGGTGATAAGTGTGTCTTGGTTTCTCAAGCTTCGACCAAGACAATCCTCTTGCTTCCAAGATATCTTAAGTATACTTCCAACAGCTTCATTGAGTCTCCTTGTTCTTGCACGAGTCATGGGACCTTTGGGAATGGGTAAGGCATCATCTACTTCAGCTGGCTGGTCCTTGATCTCACCATCTCCATCATCTAGCTTGTCCATGATCATATCACTAGCCAAGGCGGGAGCTAAGCTAGGGGACAAAGACACGAAGAAGGATGCCACCAAGCCAAATAATCCGTCAGAGTAAGGTGTACTTTATGGTGGTTTTTAAAAATTTCTGTTTTGAATAATGTCGGATTCAACTATGAAATCCTGTAGAATCGAGTCTGGTCCTAGTGATTTATTTATTTCAGTGTCTCTTTATTTTGTTGGTCTTTGTGTGCGGTGTGGTCATGATCATCTACGAATGGTAGTTGCGTGGGAAAAACTTTATAATACAATCTATTTGCTTCGGGATCCATATGGTCTACTCTTGAGAGAGTTTGGTCTGAGCATGAGGCTTTTGATATAGAAAATATGTGTACAAGTCATTTTAGTGTTATTTTATGGAGTGCTGGAATAGAGTTATGAATAAGGGGGTTAAATCTGTGTCTGAGTGTTATTTTCTCTTTGTAATTTCTTTGGAGCCTGTCTGGATTTATTTATTTATATGGTAGAGATTTGGCATGGGGGTTAGCTTTGACTCAGGATTTTGATTATGGATGTTGTTGTAGGATATGTGATACACTAAAAATAAATATTTGCTACTCCCAAGTTAACAGTTGTAATTATAGTACTTTAGATTCAAATCCAGAGGACCAGTCTACACTTTATTTCTATGAGTTTCAAAATCAAGCTAAGAAGAAGATTTGTTTTGGTTAAAAAGGTGATGATAGGAAACAAGAAAAACAAGAGATTGATTCAATTTAACAAGGAGCTAGTCTAGGGTATTTCATTGGGTGTTGAATTGGAGCCAAACAATTATTCAAGCGCGATGAAGTGCTTTCTAGAACTCGGATCACTCAGCTGGAACACTCCACTGTCGTGGCAGTGATCGCTTTGCAGATCGATCTCACCACCTAACTGTCGTTGGGATGAGAATCGATAGCAAGCCTTAGAGAACATGTCCGATCAGTTCACTTACTACCCTAATATCTACTTTCGCTGATTAGGGATACTAAGCTCATTCAATACATGTCAAGTTATCTCCTAAGCGGTTAACTAGGTGATGAACTTAAGATCTAACATCAAGTGATCAGATTAATGAAAGCAGTAAGAACAGTATGAATGAAGAACAGTTATCAAATCGCTTATCTATGTTTAGCTCATGTCTCAACACCCTAAAAACCCTAGGCGAGCAAGGTCACTACTCAATCATGATGCAAGTAATCAAAGACATAATTCCTGAAATAAATTGCATAAGAACAGAGTAGAAACAAAGGGTTCAGATGATCTTCTCTATGGAGAGAGAGAGAGAGGAAGCCTTCTCCCTTTACAATAAGCAAATCCAATAATCCTAAAAAGTCTCCAATGGTTTCTTGTGTCTCAGAAAGCGTAGAATGATAAAGAGTAATAGAAAAATAAGATATATCAAAGCCACCGGCGGCTGGGAGAGAAAAACAAGGTAATTAAGGCAAATCCGAGATGTTGTATTTTCCTTATTCGTCGGGAACAACCTCGGGATCACTCCGTCTGCTTGTTCTGCTTGATCGGGAACAGTCATCAGACTGTTCTACGTGAAAATCACCAAACTGCACTGATTTCTACCTCTTTTGTTCCAACAGGTCCATCTCCCATCCAGTGCAACTCCAGACCTGTAATGACTCGAAAAAAAACTAGAAAGACTCGATAAAGACTTGAAAACCAATTAGAAAACATATATACAATGATAATACCTTGAAACCGAAAAATAGAGGTAAAAAATCTGGTCCCCGGCAACGGCGCCAAAACTTGATACACTAAAAATGAATCTTTGCTACTGCCAAGTTAACAGTTGTAATTATAGTACTTTAGATTCAAATCCAGAGGACCAGTCTACACTTTATTTCTATGAGTTTCAAAATCAAGCTAAGAAGAAGATTTGTTTTGGTTTAAAAGGTGACGATAGGAAACAAGAAAAAAAAGAGATTGATTCAATTTAACAAGGAGCTAGCCTAGGGTATTTCATTGGGTGTTGAATTGGAGCCAAACAATTATTCAAGCGCGATGAAATTCTTTCTAGAACTCGGATCACTCAGCTGGAACACTCCACTGTCATAGCAGTGATCGCTTTGCAGATCGATCTCACCACCTAACCGTCGTTGGGATGAGAATCGATTGCAAGCCTTAGAGAACAGGTCCGATCAGTTCACTTACTACCCTAATATCTACTTTCGCTGATTAGGGATACTAAGCTCATTCAATACATGTCAAGTTATCTCCTAAGCGGTTAACTAGGTGATGAACTTAAGATCTAACATCAAGTGATCAGATTAATGAAAGCAGTAAGAATAGTATGAATGAAGAACAGTTATCAAATCGCTTATCTATGTTTAGCTCATGTCTCAACACCCTAAAAACCCTAGGCGAGCAAGGTCACTACTCAATCATGATGCAAGAAATCAAAGACATAATTCCTGAAATAAATTGCATAAGAACAGAGTAGAAAACAAAGGGTTCAGATGATCTTCTCTATGGAGAGAGAGATGAAGCCTTCTCCCTTTACAATAAGCAAATCCAATAATCCTAAAAGTCTCCAATGGTTTCTTGTGTCTCAGAAAGCGTAGAATGATAAAGAGTAATAGAAAAATAAGATATATCAAAGCCACCGGCGGCTGGGAGAGAAAAACAAGGTAATTAGGGCAAATCCCGAGATGTTGTATTTCCCTTATTCGTCGGGAACAACCTCGGGATCACTCTGTCTGCTTGTTCCGCTTTATCAGGAACAGTCATCAGACTGTTCTACGTAAAAATCACCAAACTGCACTGATTTCTACATCTTTTGTTCCAACAGGTCCATCTCCCATCCAGTGCAACTCCAGACCTGTAATGACTCGAAAAGGACTAGAAAGACTCGATAAAGACTTGAAAACAAATTAGAAAACATATATACAATGATGTATAAAACACCATATATCAATATGTTCTCATTATATTCTCGCCTCTGATGAACCATGGTTTGTTATTGAAGATTAAATGAGATTACCGGTAATCATGAGAAAGAGGGTGGTGTTATGCGGCATGCATATTCTTTTATAGATTTTAATAATATGATAGAAAATTGTGGTCTTCTAGAATTCTCCAGTCTCGGTAATACTCTCTCATGGAGTGGTAGAAGGAAGAAACAAGTAGTTAAATGTCGTTTAGATCGGGCCCTTTGGAATAGTGACTGGCATAATCTATTCCCATACTCACATGCCGACTATCTGGTGATAAGTTCTAATCATAGACCTATAGTAGCTTCAGTTGAGGATAAGATAATCAAGTTTCGACGACAATTCCGGTTCGTAAGCGCTGGATAGGGGCAAATGGTTTTATGGAATCAGTTGAGAGGATGAAATTCGTGTAGAGGGGGGAGAGATGCAGGAGTTGTGGATAAAATTCATCATTGCAGACACGAGGTCTCAGCTTGGAGGAAGTCAAACCCACCTTATGGGAAAAAAAAAAATACTTTACAAAAGGTTTTGGAGGAAATTCAGAAACTTTACTAAATCAAATGAGGAGGTCTTAGAGGTGTCTAGGAAATTACATGACGCATACCTCGATGAGGAACAATACTGGGAACAAAAGAGTAGGACGACATGGCGTACATATGGAGATCGAAATTCAAAAAAATTCCATGCATTGACTTAACAAAGACGCATTCACAACATGATCATTGGGCTGTATAATGAAGATGGTAATTGGATTAATTCGGAAAATGAAGTAGAAGGGGTAGCAGTTAAATATTTCACAGATCTGTTTCATACAGAATATCCATGGAATATTGATAATTTCTCAGAGGAGGTCCCTACAACGGTAACGGCTAATCAAAATTTAAGACTGATGGAAAAGGCATCGGAAGAAGAGGTGAGAGAAGCACTTTTTATGATGCATCCCCAAAAAGCTCCTGGTCCGGATGGGATTACGGCACTTTTCTATCAGCAATCTTGGTCAATAAGTAAAAAGGATGTAGTGGAAATGTTTAATAATTTTCTTACTACATGAGTTTTTGATGAAAGACTCAACTTGACAAATATCTGCCTTATTCCTAAAACGGGGAGACCTAACAAGATGACGGACTTGAGACCTATTGGTTTGTGTAGCGTTGGTTATAAAATTATCTCGAAGGTTTTATTTTAGCGGCTCAAAGGCTTATTAACTTAATTTCCGAGACTCAATCTGCATTTGTGTCATGAAGATTAATATCGGATAATATCCTCATTGCTCAGGAGATGTTTCATGGACTACGAACAAATAATTCATGCAAGGATAAATTTTTGGAAATAAAGACTGACATGAGCAAGGCCTGTGATCAGGTAGAATGGTCGTTTGTCCAGAAGGCTGAAGATGGGTTTTTCTTTGGACTGGGTGATGTTGATGATGCAATGTATCTTTTCAGTTAATTACAAGATTCTATTAAACGGACAGCCGTCCCAAAGAGAGGTTTGCGGCAAGGAAATCTGCTGTCTCCATATTTATTTATTCTATGTACTGAGGCTCTTATTGCCAATATTCAGAAGGAAGAACAGAAGAAGCATCTAACAGGTTTGAAAATATATAGCAAGGAGAAGCCCCACCATCTCTCATCTCTTATTTGCGGATGATAGTCTGTTTTTTGGTAAGGCTACAGTGGAAGAATGTGGAGTCATTTTAAAGCTTTTAAAAGATTACGAGGCAGCATCTGGACAACAGATCAATTTCTCCAAATTCTCAATCCAATTTGGACATAAGGTTCCAGAAGATCGTAGGGTGGAGATTCACAATTTGTTGAACATCACAAATTTGGGAGGAATTGGTACTTATTTAGGCATCCCGGAGAGCTTAGGAGGATCAAAGATTCAGATCTTTGGCTTTCTAAATGAACGAGTAAATAATAAAGTAAACAGCTGGACAGTTCGGTTCCTTACAAGGGGAGGGAAGGAGGTGTTAATTAAAACGGTGGCCTCGGCAATGCCAACATATGTTATGTCATGTTTTAGACTTCTCAAAGGAGTAACAAAGAAAATAACGAGCACGGTTGCACACTTCTGGTGGGGTGGCAGTGGGAATAAAAAAAGAATTCATTGGTTTTCATGGGATAAGGTTTGCACTCATAAGGAGGAGGGAGGACTGAGTTTTCGAGATCTTCAAGATTTCAACACAGCATTGCTAGCTAAACAGCTCTGGCGGTTAATAGACAAAACAAATTGTTTGTTCTCTAAGGTTTTTAAAGGTAGATATTTCCGGAATACCGATCCTCTGGAGAATCACAGATCTTATTCACCCTCTTATGAATGAATAAGTATTTGTTCAGCTAGATCTCTGGTTAAAAAGGGGCTAATCAAAAGAGTGGGAATAGGGCAGTCCATTTCTATATGGACATATCCTTGCATCTCCGCTCCTCGCCCGAGGTCAGAAAAACCAAAAAATCTTACTCAATTTCTTAATCCATCGCTTATGGTGGAACATCTTATCAATCTGGTTGATCACTCCTGAAATGTAAATTTGCTTAACGCATATATACATCCTGATGATGTAAAAATTATTAGAGGGTTGGAGGTAAGCAGGTGTCAGAGGTCTGATTCTTATGGGTGGAGCTACACGAAATCAGGTAGATATTCAGTAAAGTCAGGTTTCAGAATAGAATCTTTATACCCATACAGGGCTATCAGACCTACACTTTTTTGGACCAAGTATTAAACATTTATTGGCTTTTTCTTGTAAAATTAAGTGTTCTCCAAAGTTGAGACATTTTGTATGGCAAGTATTATCAGGTACGCTACCAGTCTCGATAAATCTAAGGACTCTAAGATCGATTATGACACACCTTGTAGTATTTGTGGGGCAAAGGAGGAATCTACTAATCATGTACTTTTTGAATGTCCACCAACACTTCAAACATGGGTTTTGTCCAGGATTCCATCGCCCCCTGGAATCTTTCCATCTTCTTCGGTGTTTACCAAAATAAGGGGATTTTAACTATTTCCAATGGGTTATGTGGTATTTTTTGAAAAATAGGAATGATAAGATCTACACAAATAGGAACGGAAACGCGCAAGAGTTACTTTGTAAGACTGAAGTGGAAGGCGCGCTCTGGGTAGAAGCACATACAATGGTAGTCGGACAACATGGACAATTACAACAAAATCATGTTGGGAATTATTCGGATCATACCAGAGTTTGTTTAATTGACGGATTATGGAAAGAAGTGGATATTTATACCGGTCAAAGATTGTTCTGCAGGAAGGAGTCTTCAACGGAGGATATGATGGGAGCAATGAATATTCGACATAGCCTCTCTCCTCTCCATGTGGAGTGTGAAATCTTGATATCGGCGATGGAGTACATGAAATTCCTCCAGTTCTCTGATGTAGTTTTTGAGACGGTATGTTCTCAATTGGTGAAGATGGTGGTGTCGACACCGGAGGAATGACTAGCTTTCTCTACACATATAGAAAAATTCAGACGGACTAAGACTTTCTTCCCTACTTTCGGATCAGACAAATTCCAAAAGTACAAAATACTATTGCGGATAAGTTTGCACGAGGTGCGAGAAGTTTTCCTTCAGCTGTGATATATGTCGATTCAACATTTTCGGTTTGGCTATCTGAACCGGTAGTGTCAATTACCTAGTGTCGTTTATTGTTGTAAAAAAAAAGAGATAGACTTGTCAGCTAATGGTATTAAGCATGGGTTAATCTATGATACTATGAATAACACCAGGCTTTTTATGTTGATTATCAGGTAAAAGGTTTGGATGGTTGATGCCCTGTTCATTTCTCACATCCATGTAAACGGAGCAGCAAATTAAGTAGAGGCGTTACCGATTTTTAGAAACGTGAGGATACGATGATTGGATTTTGGATAAGAATACCGTTGACTTTATTTACAAATCAACGGAATATCATGATATAATCTGAATTTGATTAGAGCTTACAAACATTAACGTAGAAATAATAATTCATTTTCAATTGTGCTTAATTTATCCACGAAAACACCTGGTCAACGTAATCTAAGAGGTATCATTTTGGATAATGATCCACGTTACAACAGTTGAATACGCTTCCTGTTTTTATTTAATACATAGTTTTGATGCAAAGAACAATTAAAATGGAGTCGTCGATGTCGATCATACCCAGTTTGAAGGACGACATAGGGGCGATCTGCCTCTCACAAATCCCGCTCAAACTTTCGTGTTCTTTCTCAAGTCTGCCAGCGATGAAAGACATTCCTCAGGAGCGAGCATTTTTACGCCCTTCCGAAGTTGACCGAAGCGGTGGAGGAGTTTATCTGTGTTCTCATGCAAAGCATCCATGGCATAAAATATTCTGAAATTAATATAAAAAGTACAGTAGATGATAACCCACGTCCCTGCGCATAATGATTTTTTTAATGTATATTGTATTTAAATATTATAAATAATATATATTTTATTTTCAATAAAAATTTCAACATTTGATTAGGAATAGACATCAGGTACCATTGTGTTCGGTTAAGGTCTGTTATGTTTGCCTGTTTGGATCTTTTCTAGATTTAATTTGAATTTCTGCAGGTTTGGTTTGGTTTTAGATTCGGATAACCCATTTTTTTTTTATTAAAACTAAAGTTCATATATATTTTAAATTTGGCAAATATAAAAACAAAAATAATGTATAACATATAAATTTGAATAATATATGTCAAAATACTTAAACTTAGCATAAAAGTGTGTTTAAATTAAATATTTGGATACAAAATCGATAGATATTTTAATTATTTTTGGTATTTTGAGTATTTTTTAACTATTTTAGACATGCATTTTTAAATATTTTTATACATTTCTAAGTATTTTGGACAATTTAAAAATATTTCATGTATTTTGTCTACTCTTTTAGATATTATTATTTTTAATTTATATATTGAATTATATAAATCTGTTTCAAATATACTCGGATATCTGAAATATTTTGGTTCGGATCGGATTCTTTTCAGGTTCTCTAGATATCAAAATTTTGAATCTGTTTGGACATCTAACCAATTTGGTTAAAGTTTTGTACTATTTTTTTTATTGGATTTGGTTCGGTTATTTATATTCGATTTTTTCTTAAACCCTGTATTTTTATTGTAACAAAATTTTAAACGAAAGTATTGATGGTTCTTATTGTTTTTGGTATGCAATAATTTTTAAACCAAAACACATTCTACTATGTACGTGAATTATTTAGTTAATTATTAAAAATTGTTCAAGGCTTTTTAAAGATAAATGACGGCTGAACTAAAAATAATATTACCATTGATCACAAAATTTTCAATGTGAAACTTACCATTTATAGTCGTTCTAAAAAACCAAAAATATCATATAAGAAAAAATCTATTGTTTAATTTATTTTAATAATATAAAATTAAACAAAAAATATAATGATAAAAAAATTGTTATCAAATCTTTATTATTTATAATCATTAGTTGTGAATATCAACATAGTATATGTTAACCATATTATGTAATTTCGTAGCTTTTATTTAAAAAAATAATAGATAATATTCTTTTATACACTACTAATTAGTTTGATAGTTAATTTAATAAAAATATAATGTATGTTTACATTGACCAACCTATTTCTTTAAGAATTCTGAGAATAATTCTCATTCTCATGATAACATGTAGATATAAATCATTCTGAGAATTATTCTCGTAATGTTCGAAAGATTAATATATAGGGGGTATCTAACGATTGAAATTGGTCTATCAGTAAATTATGAAATTAGTATTTTGTTTTTTCTTTTCCAAAAAAGAAAAATAATATAAGTTACATTTTCTTGCAATATTTTGCAAGATTGTTTGCCGTATTATCGAAATTGGTCTATCAGTAAAGTATGAAATTAGTATTTTGTTTTTTATTTTCCAAAAAAGAAAAATAATATAAGTTACATTTTCTTGCAATATTTTGCAAGATTGTTTGTCGTATTATCAACAATTTTCATGAATTTTTTATCATAGTAAAAAGCCGATTTTTTTAGTAATCTATCAATACTAACATAAATATATCCAGAATTCACTATTTTCTCATTTTTTATTCATTACTATTCACAATCATCAATGTTTTGTTTACTATTCTAATCAAAATGAGTTTTAAAATCACACAAATAATTAAAATTCAGAATGATACAGTATTAAATACTACTACATCCATGCTATGCATGGACCACAATACTAGTAATCAGTCATTCTCATGTTGCGGATGGCGTCAATATTACCAATCCCACAGTAGTCATCTTTGAAAAGTAAACAGTTGACTATGATTAGTTTAACATGATAACACTAGGTCAATGTAATCCAACTGACATGATCCACGTTACAACAGCTGAATACGCTTCCTGTTTTTTTTATACATTGATTTTGAACATAATAAAGGATGCAGGAATGAGCTAATAATCTAAGTCGTGAAGAACAAGTAAAAATGGAAGAGGAAGAGGAGGAGGAGGAGTCGTGGATCATACCCGGCTTGACGGACGACGTAGCGGCGCTCTGCCTATCACGATTCCCGCGCTCACACTTTCGGATCCTTTCTCAGGTCTGCCGTCGATGGAAGAATTTCCTCAGGAGCGAATATTTCAACGGTGTTAGAAAGTTGACCGGGACGATGGAGGAGTTCATGTGTGTTCTGATGGAAGATATGCCTGGCACAATCGTGTACTGAAAAGTTTTCGACAGCTCCGGGAACAAATTGGGACGGATTCCTAACGTCCCTAACCCTGGGCCAAAGAAGTGGGGTTACGGCGTCACGGTGCTTAACGACAAGATCTTTTTCATCGGTGGATTTATGGGGGGCATTGGCTGTCCAATTGCTTCGGCTGATGTTTACGAGTTCAGTCCTGCTACTAACAGGTCTTCCATCTGAATCTCTCTTCTCTTACCAATCTGATCAATTTGTGACATACAATCCATACATCCTCTCTAAAGAGATCATTTTTTTTTTGGTCAAAAAAGAGATCATTTTTATTTTCATTGATTATTTGAGAATACTATGAGTTAAATGGTAAAATTCCCCTATGGATTTTAATTTGAAATATTACATTGTCCTCGGTAAAACTTTTATTTGGCTCAACCACTGGCATTAAGCATGGTCTTCTGGCCACAAGAATTCAGTGTCGTGGGTTTCTCTTCAGAAGTTGTGTGTTTTCAACTGATTTCTTATTTATCTTGTCGGAATGAGTCTAGTTTTACAACTGAGTTCTTGATTATCTTCGTCGGAATGATAAAAACAGTTGGAGAAAACTGGCAGACATGAAAATACCACGTTACAGCTTTTCACTATCTGTAGTGGATGGCCTGTTGTATGTGTTCCGAGGTTGTACCAAATATGGTTATCCCCTTTCAAGCTATGAAGTATACAACCCGGAAACTAACCAGTGGACCCTTGAGGATAGTCCAAACGCCCATGTCGACATTGGCTTTGCATTCTCCTTCAAGTCCAAAATCTACGTTTTTGGTAAGTAGAAACAAGATAATGCCAACAATGGGTTAAACTAAGTTTTTTTTTTTTTTGAATAATTGATAATGATCTTTTCAGACAATGGAACGCCCATAATCGACATATATGACACCGAAACGAATACATGGGATAAGTTAAAATCAGATGAAATAATGGGTGTTTATTCCTACACTGTTGTGAGGAACAAAGTGTATTTCTTGGACAGCGAACTGTCTGGATGTCTGGGATTGTTGGATCCAGAGACGGACACATGGTTCACAGTGAATGTGCCTACGGAGCCGGGAGGCTCCCAGTCTAAATTAGGGCAATGGAACAACAAAGTTCTTCTGTTTTTACAGAATCCTGTAGGTAAGACCAAAATGAACGCTTTTACTAAAGATGAAGGGTACTACAGGTGGAGAGTCTGTGATCAGATCAAACTCTCTGGTTATCACCTGTTCAACGTTCTCATCAAGTTCTAATTTCCCTAATAGTGTGTGTTTAAGGTTTTGGGGCTGCGAGTCTTTGTGTCTCGCCACAATTACCCCCTCAACTTTGTCAATGATTCTTATATATGTTTGGTTTGTAATGGACCACTGAACTCGTGTGCGTGTGTTTTTGTGTGTTTTGGTGAGTGCAAACTGTTTTTCCGTTTACCCTTCTTGATTTTAAAACGTTATTTTAGGTAGATTTTCTAACTGTAGAAACGTTATTTTAGGTCATTTGTCAGTAACTGACATACTGTGATTGAGTGGAGTTTGCACGAGGTACTACTCAGCAGAGGTCTTAGACAATTCACGATATTGGCGTCTACTAGTGTGAATAGTAGCTATAAATAATTACCGGGCCCTTAAACAAGATATTTTATATGATTGTATAGTTTTATAGCATAATTAGAAACATTGACTATATAACTAAGTAGTTTTCTGCCGGCATAACAACATCTTCAATCTCACTGCATAATTTACTTCAAAATAACTAGAAAACAACACAGGGTAAATTGCCAAAAATACCATTTTCTTTGTACCACTTTTCAATTATACACTAACCAACTTTAGCATTAAATTTTTAATTGACAAAATACCATTCGACCCTTCATTTTATTAATTTAACGTAGCTTTGTTTTCTTCTCCAAATCTCTGTCACAAATCAAACTGAGACAAGCTCCAACGACGGCGGACTCGACAATCTCCGACGAACTCGGCGATCTCCACGATCTTCGGCGAACTCGACAATCTCCGGCGAATTCGGCTATCTTCAAGTTTGTTTGTTGTTATTTTTGTCAATAGAGAGAGTGTTGGCGTGAGGATGAGCTGTTATCGAGGTATACCAATTACTTTGCAAAGCACTCTCCGGAGTATCGTTCCCATGGGTGAAGATGTTCAACGAGTCTCCTGATTTGTCCACTCTCATCGATGTGAGCCCCAGATTTGCTTTGATTTTCGAATTAAAAAATAGTCCCAGTCATTGATTTGATTTGATTGATTCTCTCCGATCATCTCATCTCTTCTTGCAGGTTCCCTTGTCTCATATTCCTCAATCTGTCTACAGAACAACACGCAATTGGGTGAACATGTCTCCAGTTGAATTTAAGTATTTCTCTGCGTTTATACTGCGTGATTTTGATCAGATCCTCCTTGATTTTGAAGCACAACAAGGGGCTGGTGACGACTCCAAATCCCAGGTGGTACAGACCTATTGCAAATAGAAATTCATGCATTGTGAATGTTCGCCGTTGTAAGGGTTTTGTTTCCGCCATGACCACCAAACGCGCTTACAAGCTCTGTATCCTTCTTTATGTTTCTTAATTACTCAATTTTAGAAATTTCTTTGTGTGTGAATCATTGATTAATTAAAGTTCCATGCTTGATCTGCCCTTTTTAGAACATTAGTTTGTTATGTGATCCATTGAGGTCTCTTTTAGGTGAAATAGCATCTGTTGAATCTGTGTCTGACCTTTAGAAGCTTATGTATGTTGCTGTTAAAAACAACGTGCATTTTTTTATGAATTTTTTATTTGGATGCAATCAGAAAGATGTATTGCCATGACTTGGATATTCTGTTTATAATGCTAAAAGGTGGATGCTTTTCCAATGACCATGATGTTTGGGATGTGCTCTGTACTCCAGTAGTTTGTGAGTTTCTACAGGTTTCTCTGTGTTTTTTTTTCCGTAGTCTAATTTTGTTTCTGTTTGACGTGTGCAGCCGATGAAAACTTGTGTCTTTACGGACTTCCAAACGGGTCATGGGAGGTTGATCTCCCTGTCGACGAGGTCCCTCCTGAGCTTCCTGAACCAGCTCTTGGCATCAACTTCGCAAGGGATGGTATGGCAAAGGAAAACTGGGTTTCTCTGATTGCAGTTCACTCTGACTCTTGGCTCATCTCTGCTGCCTTTTACATTGGTGCACGTTTCTCTTTTGATAAAAACTAGAGGTATAACTTTTCCTTCTCTTCCCACTATTCTATGTTCTTGTACACATTGTTTGGTGGTAACTTGTAGTTTTCTTGCCTCTGAGTTGAATGAATTTGTTTCAGGATGAGGCTGTTCCTGATGATAAATGATCTTCCAACCATTTACGAGGTTGTAACCGGCAAAGCAAAGCAATCCAAGGATCAATCTGCAAAAAGTGGCAGAAGCAAGTCTAGTGGTGTCACTCAAACGGACATAAAACTCTTCTTTGAGGCTGTGTGGAGAGGTTTTACGTCTAAGGCTTCTGGGAGATCATCAATCATCCAACTAGAATCGGTTTCGTTGAGTTTGTCATGGTAAACCAGTCTTGCTCTTTATCCAAACCTGTTTGTTTTAAGGATTGTATCCATAGATTAAGTTTCAAAGTATCCTTTTTTTCTCTTTGACAGGCTGAAAGTGCAATAGCTGCTCTCAACTGCAGTGGCGTGCTTCTTGGTTCTTTACCCATAAGGTCCCAACCATTTTTTTCTCAAACATTTTGTGTTACTTGGTTATGAGTCCAAATATTGACGTGTTTTTGATGGTTTGATTCACAGGGTGAGTCCCTCAAAGACACCTGTTCGTTCCCGTGCTGTCCCTTGACAACAACAGTAGCAGCTACAAGTTTATTAGACATAAATATGATTTATCAACTCTCCTATAAACTTGTCATAAACCCATCGAGAAAACAAAAAAAAAAACTCTTACAAACCCTTATAAGAGCTTATAAATTTATTTATAAATATTTATAATTTGATTTATCAATGTTTATAAATTTACTTTTGATTTATAAGAGCTTATAAATGTTATTTATAAGAGTTTATAAATGTTATTTATAAGAGTTTATAAATGTTTATTAAAACATAAAATGATTTATAAAGTCTATACACTTTATACACTTTTATAACTGATTTATAAGACTTTATAAAATGATTTTTAAACTTTCAAATATGATTTATCAACTCTTATAAACTTGTCATAAACCCATCAAGAAAACAAAAAAAAACTCTTACAAACCCTTATAAGAGCTTATAAATTTATTTATAAATATTTATAAGTTGATTTATCAATGTTTATAAATTTACTTTTGATTTATAAGAGTTTATAAATGTTATTTATAAGAGTTTATAAATGTTTATTAAAACATAAAATGACTTATAAGGTCTATAAGTTGATTTTGAGAGTTTATAAATGTTATTTATTAGAGTTTATAAATGTTTATTGAAACATAAAATAATTTATAAGGGTCTATAAGTTGATTATAAATGTTATTTATAAGAGATTATAAATGTTATTTATAAGAGATTATAAATGTTATTTATAAGAGATTATAAATGTTATTTATAAGAGTTTATAAATGTTTATTAAAACATAAAATTACTTATAAGGTCTATAAGTTGATTTTGAGAGTTTATAAATGTTATTTATTAGAGTTTATAAATGTTTATTAAAACATAAAATAATTTATAAGGGTCTATCAATTGATTATGAGAGTTTATAAATGTTATTTATAAGAGTTTATAAATGTTTTTCTAAAACATAAAATGATTTATAAGGGTCTATAAGTTGATTATGAGAGTTTTTAAAAGGACATCTAAAAATTTATAAACTAATTTATTAGGATTTATTTGTTAATTGGCTTTTGATTCATAGATCCTTATAAATGATATATAAGCCATTACAAATGATTTATTAGTTTCTATAAATGACCCACGAACCCTTACAATTTCTTTTTCTCTTTAATTAAGTGTATTGACTTGTAAGAGTTGTTTGCTTATCTTTCCACAATACAACGTACATTAGAGCTTTTGACCTACCAAACAATTTAAATGTTAGATTATTTGATTACAGAGTAGGATCATTGATATTATTGTCTTTTTTTGTTGTACTTTGATCCAGTGATCATGAAAATAAACAAACCCTCGTTGTTCCTTTATAACCCCTTATAAATTCAACCAACAAACCCTTATGTGTAAACAGCAAAGCACTTGCGGCATAACGTAGTAACCGTTGCTTGAGTCCTGATTCATAGATCAAGCTACACAAAAGAAAAGAAAAGATCCAGACACCACTGAATAAATTGTTTCAGAGCCACTACTACTTAATAACCAAGTCAAGAACATAGGAAACACACCTTTCCCACAAGCCATCAAACTCCTTAGCAAGTAGAATCCATTCATTAAAGCTAGAAGGTTGTCCATCAGGGCCCAGCTCCTCACATGGTCCTTCCTCAGTTAACTGTATGTAAATTATAAATAAGTCATGTAGAAGAGAAAGCAAAGATAACTGCCTTATAAAAGTAAATAGGGTCTGGATATACCTGAAAGGCGTGGACAAAAGGCTTAACTTGCCAGAACAAGAGAACATCATTATTTTTCACCCATTCCTCTATAAGATACACAGAACAAAACCATCAGTATATATTACTTTTTGCATTTCTCTATTGGTGATTGGAATCTACTACAGTGACGAAGTAGTACCTGTATCACAAATGCACATTTTCAACAAGGAACAAGTCGTGTGGAGGTATGAGAACAAGGCCATCCACATAGCTCATGCTCCTATTTTCCAGCATCCTAAACCAAATACACACACAAACTAATTCATTATTGAGAAAAAGAAACACGGTAAAGGCAAAAATGAGGAAATGAATTTCACCAACCGTTCAACAGCTCTCTGAACGTCCTCAAGACGGGCAGTTCTTGATGGCTTTAAGGAGACCTCCACTAGAAACACACAAAGAGGAAAGTCATGGAAATCGAATCGAGCAGCTAAAAACGCAAGGAAAGGAGAATAGCGTGTACCAGCAAGTCATTTCATTTGCGTTTGTAGATGAACACGATGGGGAAAGAGGGAGATGCGAGCGTAACGAGGGTAGAGAGTGAGAGGTGAGAGAAGGATCGCAGTCGTCATCCGATCTCTGATCTCGTCGCCGTCGGTCGTCCGATCTCCCGATCTCGTCGCCGTCTTCGTCCGATCTCCGATCTCATCGCCGTCGTCGTCCGATCTGATCTCCGATGTAGTCATGTTCGTTGAAGTTTTCTATTGAAGAAATAGAAAGAGACATGTAATTAGGTTAGAATTTAGGAAGGTCATTTTTGTCTTTTATACATTAATGAAAAGTGTATTTATGAAAATGTCCTTCTATTGGTGGTATTGTTGAATTGTGGTACTACACAAAGTGTAGTTATGAAATTTCCCAAAAACACAGTCATGAACAAACAAATATACATTACTCATGACTACATTTTTCATTCTATTTTTACAGTTGATTATGCAGTTGGTTGAAGATGCTCTAAATTTGCTATTATAGCTCGTACAAGTACTTAGATTCAGATTTTATGTGAATATGTAATAATTTTGTTCATATATTATTTTCACATGTGTTATATTATTTCACTAAATAGAAAACTACTTAGTTAAAATTATTACTCACGTACATGCATAAAAATATATAGAAAACTATCTTAAACAATAATATATCGCTGATTTAAATATGCTTCTAATTTTGAGTATAAGAATCATCATCGATTAACTTACTTAATGTTGAGTATGTTGAGTTGTATATCCCTTTTTTATTATTTGAGGAACACTTTTATTAATTAATTTCATCCTCATGTGTGATTAACACAATTGTCATTGTTTAGGTGTCATTATGAGAGCTCTCTTCACACCAAAAAGACATTTATTGCCTAGATAAATTACATGTAATGTAGTGATTATAGTTTATGTTTATCACATCAAACGTTTGATACCTACGTGTTTTTCTCAATCAACCTGATGGCTAAATGATTCAATACGTCAATATTTAATAATTTTACCAGCCTAAACTCAAATAACTATATCTCTATTTACCTAAACGGTGGTTCATGATGTATTCAAACTTATTGTCATGAACCAAAGTCAAGGAGATGGACATTTTATTATAAATAAGATTGTTCTCTTTTAAAAGAATATGTTCTTCATGACATTTTCAAAACTTATTATTTCTATTTTGTAACCTCAAACAATTTACGGTCAACAACATGTATCCACAATGCCAAGTGAAAAAAATGATATGGTACTGTTTGCATTACGACATACAACTACGAAAGTTTGTTACAAAATCGTTTGCAGTTTTTTTTATAAAGCGCAAGAGAAAAAAAACTAAATATAACATGAGAGTTGTATGCATATTCATATAGGAAGATCATTATAACATTATAAAACCCAAACTATAGTATGGGGTTTATCAGATTTTTATAAAGTGCAAGAGAAGAACCAAACTACACTAATGCTTTTTTAACTTAGAAGTGGTATATTCATATAGACGTATTTGCATTTCTCGGATGTTCCAAAGATAATGTTATCAAAGCCTCGATTTATTAAAACACTCTTTTTGTTAGTTGAATTTTTGGTCAGTATAATATTGTATTAACATATATCATTTGTCTAAAGATATATAATTCAAGTAAGTATAATAAACATATATATAATCCTGTTATATATGACAGAAGTTATATAAATCAAGTAAACAAATAGAGAATCAACCTGTGAATTTAAATTAATGGGGATTTTATTGCATCTCTTAATATCAAATTAAATAATATTGTTTTTTATATTTACTTGATTCTTTTTGCTAATTTTACGTTTGACCGTAATTTATGAGAATATAATTGAGCCAATTCAATATATTTTGTTGATTCAATTATTATGGCTTAAACCCTATTAGTTAAAATACCAATCATATTAATAATTTATGCAATAGCCAAAGTAGGAAATTGATATCCGCATGTTAATCAAATCACATTCTAGCTTCGTTTAATATAGGAAAGTTACTAATAATTTATTTAAATTCTCATTACCAATTAAAAATTATACACAAAATTCTAGGGATTTTTTCCATTAATCTCGCGATGTAATATATTTGATTGACTCAATTATTAAGGGTTAAAACTATTAGTTATTACTATATATAACACTAGATTTTGATCTGCGTTTTCAAGAACGGGGTTTTCTTTAGATTGCAAACAAATTTTATAAATAAGTATTTTGGAATTGGTGTACAACATTATGTTACAAAATCATTAGATCAAAGAAGGAAATCTGTGTAAAATTATATAATTTATAAATTAGTTTATATGAGATTTTGTTTGTACACTCTTGTATAAATCATTTTAGGCATGGACATAATCGAATCTGGATTCATGGAAAATTACAAAATTTGAAAAACAATTTCACCTACGGTCTCTGATCGATTATGGATCCTACCCGAAACCCAACTGGGTATCCAAAGAACTTGAAATGTTTGTGGATATTAATTATATTTGAGTATTTCAGATATGTATTCGGTATTTCGAATGTGTGTTCGGTATTATGAATACTTTCTTAAGTTTTGCATCCAAGTTTTCAGTTACGGTTTCGAGCTTCAGATAAATTTTCAATTTAAAAAAAAAGTAATTTGGGTATTAAAAATGTTTTAAGGTATTTTCCGTTCATTAGGTCAGATTTATGGTAAAATTTTGTGTTTATGGGAATTCAAATATTTTCAGGCATTTGTTTGTGTTTTCGAGTATTTTTGTGTTTCAGTATTTTGGATACGTCGAGTCTTTTGCGAATCCTAAAACGAATCCTAAAAATCCCAAACAAATTCCGATCCGTTACGTACCAAAAAATTATAGGTACTTATAGGTATTTGAATTATGGATCCGGACTCCAAAGATATTTGTTGAACTATTTATAATAAGAGGAGGAGCTGCCAAAAAAAAAGAGGAGGCTGAGTGGACGTAGGATCACACAATTTAGGATATTATGGGTGTGATTGGTTGGGATATAGGAGGTGACTTTAGCTTTAATTTTTACACTAGATTTTGAGCCGCACAACCGCGCGGGTGTTAATTTTTATTTTATATACATAAATATTTGGACTGATGATAAAGTAAAAAAAATTAAATGTTCAGAATTAAAATAATAGGATTACATTTAATAAGAAATCAAATATCGGGTTGTTAACCAATCCGGTTTTGTAGGAGTCGATGGTTATATTATGAGTGATATATTATTAAGCCATATTATTAATAATAAATAAATAACAACTGATTTCTAGTGAGAGTTCATTTTTAAAAAAATCACACATGAATTGAGGTTGCAATATTTAAATGTTTTAATATATAATATATTTAATATATAATATATTTAAATGTTTCTTTAAATATTTCAAATATAGTAATATAGTTTACATGTTGTGAAATGTTTAAAACCATCACATGTATTTGTTTCTCGTTATTATATATTTATATTATTGTATTTGTATTTAGTTAAAAACAAATTAATACGTGTATGGAAAAACAAATTTGATAATTATTTTGTATTTAATTTATGTTAAATTTTTACTCGTCCTTTAAAACTGCATTTCATTTTATATTTTTATGTTTCCTCAATTTAAATAATATATTATTGTATATAAAAAACTAAGATATGTTGATTTTATACACGTATTGTAGTTTGTCATCATATTATATTTTAAACATAAATATTTTATATGTATGAAAATAAAATTTATAATCTATCAATTTAATATAACTTTATCGTATGTATTTCAATATTATAATTTTATTTTAACATGATTAATTATGATTATAAAATAGATAAATGTATGAAAGAATTTTTATTTTAAAATTTGTATGAAAGAATTTTTATTGTTAAAATATTTAGATCAACATAATAATTTTCTTTTAATATGATTGATTTTGATTATATAATTGATAAATATGATATAATATTTATTTTTCATTTTGTAAACAAAAATTTATTAGTATATAATAATATTTCAAAACTAATCACGAAATTAGTTAAAATATTTACATTTAATTTTTAAAAATTAAGTTCTGTTAAAATCTTTTTAAACATATTTTTGAAATTTTAATATATGTGTTATTTAAATATAAGTTGGATTCAATATATTGTTACTCTTATCTATGAAATCCCTAAAATATTGGGAAGTTATTGGTTTTAATTAATTAAGCTTTTTATTGTTAGCTTAAAATAAAATGTATAGTTGAATAAATAATATACATATTAAAATTATGAGATTTTAAAAGAGGGCCCAAACTAAAAAATCACACATGAAAGAAGTCATGAATTCTATTTTAATATATAAGATACAACCTTTAAAATCAACAATCATGCTTTATATTGGTTTTTAAAACTACAATAAAAAAAATAGAAAAAAAGTTGTAACAATCTTATTTTCTAAAGCTCTATCTTTTTTGTTGTAGGAAATATATTTCTGTAGCAATAAATTTTAAAGTTACAACACTTAAATCTAAATCAAAAAATTCTACAGCTTAAATCCTACAGTAAATTTTCTACAGTTACAGCTGAAGTAATCACCCCTAATATTTCGTGATATCCGTAGGTTACTGAAATTTTTGGTAGGAAATATAAGTAGATTTGTTTTGATATTTTGGTTGATAAAAATAATTAGGAAAATAATGTATTTGTGTCGTAATAAACCAAATAATTTAGTTATTCTCTGTTTTCTATTTGGCGAATTGTATCTCTAATATATTATTAACAAAAAATTGTAGAATATATCTATTTAGCATATTCACAAAAAATGGAAGGTCAACATGAGACATCCAAGGAGCTTTTTTCATTTTCATAGACAGAAGTTTGATCATTGGAAAGATGGAGTGTAATGTTTCATAGTTGATAGCTCAATAGAATGATATAATTTCGGTATATTGTGTTAGATCAGTAATTTTTAATGTTGAGAATAATGAGAGGTTTAGAAGTTGTTGGTGGATCATAAGAATGATATACTTTGGTAAAATTATTCAGAAGTCGGTAAATATGCGGTATAATGTAACCGATTTTGAGGTTAATAACAAAAAGAGTATTCAAGGGTTTAATATATGGTATCTACATTAGTGAGCCAAAATCAGTAACAATAAAACATAAGGTAAGACCAACTAATATTAAATCTATTGAAATGGTCCAAACAACTTTTTAAATAGATTTTTTAGATTTCCTTTTAATAGTATTGATTTTTGATTATTATTATAATTATCATGTAACGGTTGATGCATAAGATAAGCCATACAAATATTAGAGCATATACGTTCACATTTATTCAATAAAATAAGCTCAACTAGACCTTATCCAATGCCTTATTTCTTCTATTAACAATTTGGATTTTCTGGATTACAAGGTTTGACGCAATTGGGATCATACGGGTTACAAACCGGGTCATGAATATTTCCGCCACCTCTATTAATTGTAACCATGTCAGGTTGTTTCATGACGCAATTTGGATTTTCTGGATTACAAGGTTTGTTACAGTTTGGATCATACGGGTTACAAACCGGGTCGTGATAATTCCCATCGCCTCTGTTTGGAACAATTGTCCTACCCTCCACAAGATCTTGTCCTAAAGATGTGATAATATGTCAGTCAATCAAAAATTATAATCTCCATCAATAGATTTTACTCTTTTTCTTGATTGTAACCTATCACAGAATTTTAATTACATATAGATTATCTTTTCTTCTTTTTGTAAACATATATGATTCCATCTTAAAAAAACATATATGATTCCATCGTTAATGTGTTAAACTACAAAGAGTGAAGAGTGTTTACGAAAATAGCTACAGAATGGGAAGTAGATTTACTTACGAAGGACAAGACAAAGAAGAGCAACCAAACACACAAGTTTAAAGGAAATGTTCTTCATTTTCCAAAGAAAAATATTATAATTTTGCTAAAAGTTATTCATCCTTCTTTATAGTGCAATTGTGCGTTATGGTTTGGCCAGTATATATTGAAGAATTAATATTAGATTTGATTTGACCATGAATTTAATCTAATAAGGAAAGCATGACTGAAATATGGAAATATTTGACCATGAATTTGACTACATAAATTTCTGTAGATCTTCTATAAATTAATAAATATAATAAATAAATATTCTATTAACATTAGATCAGTTCACAATGTGAAACAAATTGATATACTATGACAAAATTGTATATAAAATTAAAACTTTAATTTAATAGATTATATATTTAATTTGTTTAATCTGTTTTACATAGTACATGTTCATGATATTTAGTATTTCAAATTTATTTATCGTCGTAATTTCATTATATTTTAGCGATTTTTTGTGTATGTTTTTTTTTTGTTTTGTCCATATTTTACCATGTGGTTAGTATTTTATTTTCTTACTTTTGTTATATTAGTTTTTTGTCAACTATTAGTTTATCAGTTATAAGTTTACATCTACATTGTTTTATTTCAACTAACAAATATATAATTTTATATTATCTATTTTCTATTACAATTTTTCTTTTGATAAAATTAATATACATAAGAAACATTTAAATATATTTTTGTTGGTATATTAATTAAATTTTTATAAATATTTATTGTAAAATTTTAAGATGCTTGTTGAACCCCTAAAATATTAAACACGGAACTTCATGTACCTTATGAATTCTAACCAATTAAGTATAAATGTTTTTCTTTATTTATTCCAAGACCCATAAACAAAATGCAGTATTGTAGGCAAATATTCTTGGTAATGATTTCTTTGTTTGGTAAATGGTAGATATAAGAACACAAAAAAACATTTAACTTTTACTCTTAATTGATTCGAATAATCTAAAGTGAGAGTGGAATATTTAACACATAGTTTTTATTCTACATCAAACTACGCAAAATGAATGCTTAAGAAACTGATATCACATTTTTTTCAATGATTTTTTTGGAGTTATCCTTCACAGCCCCATATTATATCCCATGAATTCTGACTAATGAAGCAGAGCTTCGCTTTTTAGTTATTTCATGTTCCATAAGAATAATATTGTGTAGACGACTGTCTTCAGTAATGATCTTCTTCCTTGAAAAATAGTAGGTATGCATGAAAACATTTAGGGGATGTATTCAATCTAGAATTTGAGGTGATTTGATTTTTAATGAGGTTTTAGATGATTTTAATGAATTGCAAGATTAAAAGAATATTTTGTTAAACCACTCTAGAATATCACATAAACCATTATCTAAGAAACTCCACGAAAACACTTTAAAATCACTTTAAAACTTAAAATCTCCACAACTTCAATTATTTTCAGTAAAATTGGATTTCAGAGTAATTTATCAAATGTCAAGTTCAACAACACTAGATTTTAAATAAGTTTTTAAAATCCGTGTTTGAATAACAGTGAATTTTTCATTTTGATACAAATGATCTAAAACTCTCGACTGAATACACCCCCTTAACCTCTACAATTAGTTCATTCAAATAATCCAAAGCCAGGGGAAAATTTAACACAGTTCTCATTCCACATCAAACTCATAACTACATAAAAGTTCTACAACTTCTTTATTAACTTCCCCTTTATTTGATGAAAATACAAAATCCATCTATTCTCATTCCACATCAAACTTGTAACTACATAAAAGTTCTATAACTTTTTACTAACCTCCTCTTTGTTTGATGAAAATACAAAAAAACATTTAACTTTTATTGTTAGTTGATTCAAATAATCCAAAGTGAAAGTGAAAAACTTAACATATAGTTTCATTCCACATCAAACTACATAAAAGAGGCAAATGATATCACATTTTTCTTTAATGACTTTTTGGATATAGCATTCACAGCCCCATCTTATATTCCATGAATTCTGACCAATGAAGTAGAACTTCTCTTTTTAGTTATTTCATAGACCATAAGAATACTATTGTGTAGATGACTGCTCTCAGTAATGATCTCTTTTTTTGGCAAATAGTAGATCTGCATAAAAAACATTTAACCTTTTACAATTAGTTTATTCAAATAATCTAAAGTCAGTGGAAAATTCAACACAGTTCTTATTCCACATCAAACTCATAATTACATAAAAGTTATGTAACTTCTCTACTGATTTCCATCTATTTGATGAAAAACAAGATCCAACTGTAACCTCAATGCAACATGAAATGAGTTATCCAATAGTTGTTGAATGTATGCAGCGTCAACATTTTCGTAATGATCAAAGTCAATTTAATACGTTGTCATTTATCTCCTCCATCCTTGTAAAATGTTAATACATAGAATCTAATTAGATAACTATGAAGATGCAAAAGTTTATCACTATTCCATGTCGTGTTGTTTACACTTTCAACATTCCAAGGTCTTTAATAAGTCTAAAAGTTTTTTTCTTTGAAATTGGAAAGTGCTAACTCTTTTTTTTTCTTAGGCTTCACTTGATTCATCAAATCATTGTAAGATAACTCAAGTTGATTATTAAGATTCTCTATATCGTAATTAGCTTGTGGAAAATGATAAAAACAGATAGCCCAACATATCTCTACATTGGAAGATGATTTGACTTCACCATTTTTACTACATCATAATGTTATTTTTATTTTGGTTCAAAAAATCTAACAACAACAAAACTTAAAATTAGAAAAAAATAAGGAAACAGAAAGAAAAAGTTAAGATATAATATTAATATAACTGTTAAAAACCTTAGATGTTATAATGTCATTTGTTTATTTATGAATCATTGATTATTATTACAAAAGATTCAAACTGATTTGAGACATTCTCTAATTTGCCCAATTCATGAACTTCAATATTTTCTTTGGTCATTGGTAGATATAACAAACTGAAAATGAAGTGGATATGTACAGTTTAACAGAACTAATTCAAATTTCCTAAGCCAGATTAGAGAAGGTAAGATCTATAACAAATACACCTTTTTGATCATTAAATCTTTGAGAAAATGATTCAAATTTATTATTTTTGTCATTAAATCTTTGAGAAAATGATTCAAATTTATTATTTTGAACATTTTGATTTATATTATTTTGGTTAATAGTTGAAGATGATGGAGATCACTTTGAAGTAACAAATGTGATGTAATTGAAATATCTTCATAAAAATTCTTATTTATTTATGATATTGTAATGAATCAATTAGACTAAGAGTATGAATATGCATTATGTCATACATTTAAAATTATATTTTTTTGTGTATTACATGAATTTAAAACAATTTAGTTATAGATATCATGATCTCAAAAGAAATGTGTTTAAATTAATATTCATAATAATATTTCCTATTAAATTTAGATTCATTAAATATGTGAGAAGATGAATATATTTGATTATCTTGATCATATCAATTTATTTATTTTTGCTAATAGTTGAAGATGATGGAGTTCACGTTGAAGTAGCAAATGTGATGTGATATAAATTGAAATAACTTCATAAAAATTCTTATTTGTTTATAATATTGTAATGAATCAAGTAGACTAAGAGTATGAATATACATTATGTCATATATTTAAGAATATACATTATGTCATATATTTAAGACTATCTTGTTTTTTTGTATTACATGAATTTAAAACAATTTAGTTACAAATATCATGATCTTAAATGAGGTGTATCTCATAATAATATTTTCTACTAAATATTGATGTTCAAGATAATCAATTTGAATCATCTTCTCAAAGACATTCAATTTGTATCATCTTCTCATAGATTTAATGAACCAACATTTAATAGGAAACTAGATTATGACTCGCGCTTTAAAAGCGCGGAATAGTTTACTATGAAAATTTTCTTTAACAAACATACAATATTTTGTTAATTTGTAATTTTTCTATATCTCAAATATTTTCCATTTAAATAATTGATTTTAAATTTGAACCGGACCCACGGTCGAACTGGAAAATCTTGTGATTCTATATATAATTCAGTTTGAATTTTATGAAATATTCATTATTTAAAAATCCGATAAAACACTAAAAAATCGCTAAAATCTGAGGATATCCGGTTGAACAGATGACCCGATATGAAACAAATTACTATAATAGTTATGTTCATATGAATATAATTAAATGAAAATCAAAAGAGTATACCAGTTATGTTTATTTAAAAAAGATTAAAAATTGAAATGGGGTATAATTAATCTTTGTGATTTGTCTCACATTGATTATTGCTTATTTTAATGTGTTACTATAAAAATGATCAACTATTTTTGTTTAATTTATTTTGTGTTATGATAATCATTTGATAAAAATATTCTTAAATGTTAAAAGAAAATGCTTATTTAATATATGAGTTTTGTTAAATATTTATTTGAATTTTTTTATATTTTGTTAAAAACAAAAACACATTTTATAAAAACAATTGTTTTGACTACGATGAGTAGCGATATTTTTTAATAAAACTAAAATTAGTTGTTTTTTTTGTCAACTCTACAATTAGTTGTTAAAATATAAAAGATTTGTTTAGAATACGATTTTTGTGGTAACCAATTTTGAAATGATGATATTTACAACGAAACTGTATATAATAACTCCCATATCAAATTTTAAAATTTTCCAATCGAGTTTAGTTTTTATTATTTTAATGGTCCTAGTTATTATAAAAAAATGATTTTAAACATTTTCTGATGTCAATAAAAATCATAATTATATGTTTACAAATGGACCATTGACTATTTCACATGCAATTTTTTTTGGCAAGTTTAAAATTGATATAATAATGTGGTCGTATTGGAAACTTTACAAATGATAATGTTATCATATGTAGAAATAAATATCAATTTGATTAAGTTAATATTTGTTACGGTTCCATGAAATGTCAAAACAATATAAAAGAGGATATACCAGAAATGTGTAATATTTTTCATAACCATATCCATAAAAATAGACTAAACTTTATTTTGTTGGGTAATACTTCACAAATACGGGTATACATGCATATAGAAAAGAAGAAACGTCATAACCAATATCTACAAAAAAAATATAAAATCAAAATTTCCAGAAAAACAGAATTGTGGAGATGAAAAAGAAGATGTAACATGTGTAATTTACTAATGTGTGGGCAATATCTCTTCTTATTTTTATCTATATAATCTATTGGCATTTATTGTTTGGTTACACATCAAGATTAACTACAATGAAATGTTTAGGCTTATATATAGGAAATCTATAGATTTTGTTGCCTACAATAGGAATGGCTAGCGAATTTATTTCAAAAATAATTAAAAAAAAGTAATGGCATTCCATTGTAAATAACTATAAAAATTAAGGGCAAAATCCTATGAGGGATTCTGCTTTAATAATATAGATACTAAATTTTCATCTACCGTATCACAACCTACAAACTTTAAAACACAAAAAAAAAACAATGAGTGCTATGCATTTCAACTCTGGCTTGAAACAAAATATTCTATATGGAATATTATGGTGAAAGTCATAAGACTTTTGTTAAATAATTGTGTTTAGTTTGATAAATGATTGCAAACGATCAATTTTGAAGACACTTTTCACAGTAGTTGTGGTTTTATCAGTTTTTTATTTGTTTCTTTATAAGTTTTTTCTTTCATATTTTATTATTCTATTACTTATGTTTTATTTTATCTTATTTTCATAATTTACTAGTGGGTTTTCTGCGCTTCACGCGGGATGTTTGTTAATTGTGTAACATAATTTTTAATAATTGTTATAAAATTTCATTGTTCATATTATAAGTTAGCACTTTTACGTTTGGACTGCAAAATTCCATTTAAGTATTTCAATTCATCTTAGGTCATTACCATTGTTGTCAAAGAATTCATCTTCATGTTTATAAATAATTTACGTCCTTGAAGCTCAACTATATTTATTGACCATTTAGTTTATAGCGTACATGTATAACTATTTGTTAATTATATGTTTGTTTTTTTTCTTTTGAATATGTATATATCAACATTGTTATATTTTTGAATGCAATTCTAACGTTTTTAGCAGATAAAGAATACATATATATATATATATATATATATATATATATATATATATATATATATATATATATATATTATTTCTGTTTTCTATTTTAAATATTATTAATAAAGTTTATTTTGCTTTGGGTCAAAAATTCAAAGAAACCATTTAGGTAAAGAGCTATCAATTTCTTTGCTAGTTTTTTTTTCATTTTCTTTACAAGTTATGGAAATATAACAGGAGGAAAAAGTAAATGGATGTGTGAATCATAAAGTCTATGGTAATGTTTGAGTGCTTTTTCGTGTTTCTTTTGGGTAAGGAAAAAGATACATAAGTAATTAAAATTACATGTTCAGATACTAGAATTTATATTAAGAAATTGTCCTTTTTATGATTTTTGTAAGCCAGGCTTTGTGATTTGATATTAGATTGTCAAATTATTTCGGACAAACCAACTAATCGCATGACAAAAAGTAAATTCCTACACTAACTCTTCTGGGCTCTCGAACTCTCCTTCTCAATTTTCATGTCTTCCGGTTCGGCACTTGCTTTGTACATGACTACTTTCCTTACTTGCTGCAATCGAACAATCTTTAACTCTCTACTATTGGATTCTTCGATAATTTCTCCATTACAGTCTCCATTGTGGGCCGCTATTTATCATTCTTTTCAGACATAGATCAGTGAGATAAGCCAAACTCTTTTCAACATGTGGATAGTTGTTTCTTAGCTAAGGTCAACGATCATGATAAAATGTTGACTATCAAAAGGATGCTCTTCCACCAACCCAATAGTCTTTCTTTATTCTCTGGCTTGTTCCTCTCAATGGTCATGCTTCTGTTAATGATCTTGTAGAGCACATGACCAAAGCTTAAGACCTTACTCTTTAGGTTAAGATGCCCTGTTGCACCTATTCAAGAGCTGCATAGTCGTGTGTTACAACTTTGGATGAAGTGTAAGACGATAAAGATGTCAGATAATAAATACTAAATGATTCATCATCTTATACTATGTGAACCATAACTAAACATAACTAAAGGCACACCCCAAAAAAAAGCACAACTAACCCAAAAAGGTAAAGTAACATTCAAGACTTACTGCAATCGTGACATGCATATTACCGCCATAAGGTTCCTCTCTTGGAAGCTCCGAATCTGATAATTTTTTAGCCAAAATTTATCATTTAATTAGAGGGATTTACGACTAGATTTATCATTTAAGATATACATCACTTGCCCAATCAAATATACCACACACTATAAATCACATATTGACCAGATTGTGTGTCCTAAATTGGCAAGAACAATCAAAATCATCTGTCATAAACCAGGCTTTTTGTCATGGGGTTTTCTCGGTTTTAAAATTGTACCTTAATCGTGTGTAAATAAGCCAATCCTTCTCTTGTTCTTCTTGCGAGACATAAACCCAATCAATAAGGTAAACAAACTCTTCTTTTGGTCTGTCAATTGTTTTTTCTCATTCCGCTGACAATCTCTAAAAAGACAACATCGAAGTTATAGAAATATGTTAAGTAACCTCTAATTGAATACTCAAGAACCATGTAACCTCTGCATCAATTGAAATGCTATAAGTCGATATAAATTCTAAAAGTGAGCTTTTAACTAAGTTTTGGAATACTCACATTGTTCCTGCAGTCTCTATGCTGATATGTGTAATCTCTTCCACGTTAAGTTTAGCTAGACCAAAGTTGACAAAAAAAGCTAGACGGCAATCAGATAAGTTAATATTTTGAGACTGTTCAAAAAGCAAAATCTTCACATATACAATGGGCCTGGCCAGAATGAATGAAAAAAGTCCATACATTAGATATTCTTTGGACGGGAATAAAATAGAGCCATAGAAATTTTGCAGACGGAAAAAAATATAATAAATGAAGAGTTGACACGTGGCGAGAAAACCCCCCTTCTCTAGAGTGATGTGGACGCATGAGAGGGCAGATATCTCTACTTTATTGTATAAGATATATATATATATATATATATATATACAATAAAGTAGAGAAATTAAAAGATATATATCTTTTAATTTCTTATAGATGTTTACTTTTTTGTTACGGTTTTTAAAATATAAGAAAATAAAATTAAATTTCGCTATATATAATTTATATTTGTATATTTCCTTTATCATTTATTCTTATTTTTTATTTTTTACAATATTAAAAGAAAATGAAAATTTTAATTTTAATTAGTCATTTAATATGCAAAAAGACACTAAAATTATTAATGAAAATTATGTATAACTTATAATTCATTATTGTTAATTTTTTAATTGATCATTCTAAAAATTAATATGAGAACATCACATAGAAAAAAAAGACTTTTCAAATATTAAATAATATTATTAGAAATTTATAGATGATTCAAAAAATATGACGTCTGAAATGCTATAACAATACTTATAACCAACCTTGATAAATAAGGAAACAACAACTAAATTGGACCGCAAGATAGGCTTGTTAGCTAATGGTGCTATGAACAAGGTCATCATGGGATCGAACTAGTGGTATACCGTATTTTGAAGAGGAAAATAAATCTATACCATATTTTCAAAAAAAGAAAAAAGAGAAATTTATACCACTAGTTTGAGAAGCTTATTTTATCTTATTTACATGTAGGTTTTGTACAAACGAAGTAAGAAAATCTTTTAAAGATATTGAGTTAACTACACCTAATGAGAGCCCTAATTAGTAATTTAAACATGATGGAACATAAACAGATCTCAGCATGTCTTTTGTTACTAAAGAAGACGAAAACACCCTTCCCTCTTGAAAAAACGTTCTGACACAGCATGTGAAGTGAAGTGGTGTGTCAGACAAGTACAGACGTGTTCTGTTTATAGGTCAGAGGCTAAATCACGTTTGCTCCAGATATTGAATGACTGTTTGTGAGTTCTCTTCCACAAGAGATAAGCTTTGTTAGTAACCCTGTTCGGAAAATGAGCACTCGGCTCGCCAGAAAAGCGTGACCCAGTAGCACACCGTGGCGTTTTACTCCGATTTGGTCAATTCATATGGAAAAAATAAAATTTCTTTGTTTTGTTGATTTCTAGTTCGAAATCACATAATATGTGATTGATCTGGTCTGTTTATGTTATAATCCACAATATTAACCAGCATCAACAAAGAAATCGTAAGAAAAAAAATTTAAAACAGTTACCAAAATCGCAGAGCACAAGGTTGAAGATGAAGCATTAAAATATCTTATGTTTGGGGAAACTCAGAATATGCATATACACGTCAACATAAAGAGATAACATAAACATAATTTTGTTAACAAATTCATATACTTTGTACATGTAAACCACTATGTTAGCAGTTAACCTAGGATTTAGAAGGTAAATAATACAATGTTTTTATATATACACATACTTATGATGTATCAAAATATAGTTTAATCTATATTGATAACAGATACATATGTTAATATCGCCTAAATCTATACATATCTTACAAAAATAAGATAGTTAAGTTAATAGATACCCGTTAAATAAACAGTTAAAATTTATACAAATATGTTAGCAGTTAATCTAGGATTTAGAAGGTAAATAATACAATGTTTTACATATCCACATACTTATAATGTATTAACGTATATGTTAATATATATTGATAACAAATACATATGGCAATATCTCTTAAATCTATACATATCTTATAAAATAATATAGTTAAATTAATAGATATCTGTTAAATAAAAAGTTAACATTTACACAAATAAATAGCAACTAAAAAATTGTCGGGGGTGTTATGCATGTCGATGGATCGTCAGCCATATGGCTTGCTCAGAAACGGCGGAATAGAGCTCATCACCATTGTCGTGGAAGCAGAAGGAGAATTCGCCGTATGTACATATTAAGAAATCGATCCCATTTCTAATCCCAAAAGTAATCAAAGATGTCATCTTTATCGATGTAGTGATATCCCACAGATCAAATCATTAGCATATGAAGTTATATAGCCCATGACTCTGCATAAAACCTGAAATCTGTGAACATCATTTTTAGTAGCAGTGAACTATCTCACAAACATATTTTGAGTTTCCAAAGATTTTTTGTTGACTTTTAAGAGCATGAAGATGACCAAACGCGCTGGAGAATGGAGGGTTCTCTTCAATGGCGATAATCTTTCCAAAGGTTGAATTCATAAAAACTCCAACACTTCCGATTCAAGGGCCTTCGATAATCAACTCGGTCTTTTTTATGTTGTGATATGAGTTGACACGCTCTCCCAAAGGTTCCTCTACAGCCGCGAATATTGTAGGGGGTAGCTGAAGACCTTCCATCACAAAGAATAAAGATGATCAGAGAGATTGTAATCGGACTCGTCAACCCAATTAAGGTTGACGCCTTCAGCCAAGTTCTCTGTTGGAGAAGAAAGAATGGACAGGATGGTAACCTAATTTGTAGCGAATAATATTAGAGTTAGCAACGACCAAACATGGTATCAACTAATTTCAGAGTTGGAGGGTACCTGACACTCTTGGTCGATATCACTAGGATGACCCGGTATGACATGGAATTTGATAACAGTTAAAGGTTTTTCTACCCTTTGTATGTGCTCAGGCTCTTCTTCTTCACCTTTTCATCATCGCTGTCGCTGTCTGAATCAACGACGACAACCACCGTCTCGTTAGGGACAACTTCCTCTTTTAGTAGACTCAGTCCTCTTAATCTTGTGATACGAGTTGACTCGTTCCAGAAAGTTCTTCGTCGGCGGCGAACATCTACTCCGGAAGGTTTAGATCCAACGATGCCATGGTAGCACCTTCAATCAGATGAGACTAGGCTAAGAAATTTGGATTATGATGTAGTGATAAATGATGGTATCGACAATTAAATTGTGTAGTTGGAGGATTTAAGTTTGAAAGAAGAAAATTGAAGAGGTGTTATTGCAAAAACAAAAAAAAAGAAGTTGTGAGTGTTTAAAAAAAAGAAGGAAGTCGTGATTCTTAAGAAACCTAACGGATGGTAGTGTGTGCTAGAGAGAGATGGTGGACCTCGAAGTTTCTCGGGAAGTCCGACTTGCTGACACACAACAGGGACTAGGAGAGTAGGCGGTATTGTGAGATAGGGACAAAATGGGAAAGAAAATAAGAGGAGTTTGGCTTGGGTAGATACTCAATTTGACCTCATAGTAGTGGTATGTAAGCCAATTGTCTCATTCTTTTAAGATCACCAGGGCGGTATTGCCAATGTTTTTAGGGTATATAAGAGATTGACCAAAATTCAAGTCATATCATTAGATTTAGACTCTTAACGACTGACTATTAAAATAGTAACATAAATAAATAAGAAAAAATTGAGTAGGAACAAAATAACATAAAAAAATATTTTTTTTTTATATACTAATTTTGATAAGAAATGTATTTGTTTGATAGTTTCTTAAAATTAAATCAAAGAATTATATGTAACAAATGTTTTCATAAATAGTACTATTATTTATAAGGAAGTAATAGGAATTGATTATTCTCGTTAATTCCATATGCACCATTTAGAGCTATTTGATGTTGAAATTAAGGAATTATTTTTGTCTGTAGCGATATTAAATCTAGAGTGAATTGGTTTAAAACCAAAAAAAATGATGAAATTAATAAACTATCTTTTTAACGCTGATTTATTATGATATTACAATTATTAGGAACATTACATAGACAATTCGACAACCGACAATACTACCTGTCTTATGAAGATCTACGCCTAACTGCATCATCTGAGCCGTCCTATGAAGATCCATGTCTGACCAGATTTACTTGCACCATGTTGAAGATCTCTTGTAATCCTTCCTTCCATAATCGCATAGTTGCATGTAATCCTTCCTTCCATAATCTGCATAGTTGCCTAATAAATCGCGTTCTCTCCTGGAATTGAGAAAATCTGCAATAAATTGCATAGTCTGGGAGTCGAGAGTCGAACCCCAGACCTGGGTGTAAAAGCCTTTAGACCTTAACCATTAGGCTAAGGTGCTTCCACAATTAATAAACTATCTATGATGTGATAAATTTACTTTCTATCAACTAAAACACCATGGTGTCAGATTTAGAGTATTCACTTAATTAAAATATAAGTTGTGTATATAGACGGTAATTTCTCTTAAATCTATTAAGGAAACTTTATTTTTACTAAAAATACATGCAACACGAAGAGAATGAAGTGTATACATATCTAAGAGCATTGGGGAATTCTACCAATTGGAGTTCTTAATATGTATATATGTGTATGTAGTATGTATATATTATATATGCATATATATTGGAGGTGCTCTAAGAGCATAAATATCGGTGGGTTCTAACATTGGTTCTTAGTGATTTTGGTGTGGGGTCCACCATTTTTTTTCAATTACTGAGCTAATATGTCCCAAAATAAGGAACATCCCAAAAGAAGAAACGTCCCAACTGTGTCCTTAACTCTTTTTTTCTTATTCTGTCATGCGATTGGTTTATTTTTCATTTATTTTTTATTTATATTTTGGGACAAAAGAAAATTAAAAAAAAAAATTTTACCTAAGGATTTTCACAAATCCTACAAATAATGATGCCCTAATGTATCTACATCACTGGTTAATGATCTTTGATGTGTTAAATTCCGGTTTGTAATAGACTTATAATTTGTAACTATTTATAAATGGATTAGTTCAAATTTCTTATACTGTTAGTTATTTCTCATCGAACTCATAATGTTATATCTTATAAATTAAAGCCATGCCCCACTAATCTCTATATAATTCCAATAACTTTGAAACCGAGCAGAGCTAAATCAAGCGACCTCCCTTTTTGTCCCTTTCTTCTTCTTCACATCTAATTTGCTTGGATCAGAAGAGGACTATATATGCAGCCACTTTCTTCATGCTGCTGCTACTACTACTCTTCTTCAACATTCCACTGAACAATGGCTCTGACTTTAATGGTCTCTGTTTCGGGCTGCTCGGTTTGATTTCACAAAATCGTGAATTTGATTTTGAAACTTGGCTCGGTTTGATTATAGTCTTACAAGCAATAAAATAGAAATAACCAATCATTCTCATGTTACGAACGGTGTCAAATATTAAAAACGTAACAAATCCCATAGTCGTTATGTTTGAAAAGTAAACAGTTGACTATGATTAGTTTAGCAAGATATAAACACTTGGTCAATGTAATTCACGTTACTAACAGTTGAATATGAGTACTGTCTTTTTATATAGTAACTTGAACATAATAAAATGCATGCAATGGGGGCTTAAAAATCCAAGTCGTACAGAACAAGTAAAATGGAGTCGTGGATCATACCCGGCTTGACGGACGACGTGGCGGCGCTCTGCCTTTCACGAATCCCGCGCTCATACTTTCATCTCCTTTCGCAGGTATGCCGGCGATGGAAAACCTTTCTCAGGAGCGAGCATTTCAACGCCGTTCGAAAGCTGACCGGGAGGATGGAGGAGTTCATGTGCGTTCTGATGGAAGATATGCCTGGCACAATCGTGTACTGGGAAGTTTTCGACAGCATCGGGAACAAAGTGGGACGGATTCAGACAATGGAACAGCCACAATCGACATATATGACACTGAAACAAAGACATGGGAAATGTTAGAATCAGATGAATTAGCGGCTGTTTATTCCTACACTGTTGTGAGGAACAAAGTGTATTTCTTGGACAGCGAAAAGCCTGGACTTCTGGGAGTGTTTGATCCAGAGGAGAACTCATGGACCAGGGTGTTTGTGCCTACGGAACCGGCAGGTGTCCAGTCCAAATTAGGGCAATGGAACAATAAAGTTCTGCTGTTTTTACGGAGTTCTGTAGGTAAGACCATGATGAATGTTTTTGATGAAGAGGAAGGGTCCAAGTGGAGAGACTGTGATCTGATTAAACTATCTGGTTATCACGTGTTCAACGTTCTTATCAAGTTCTGAATTTGCCCTTTGACTTCATTCTTCTTTCTAGTGTGTGTGTACCGTTTTGGGGCTGTGACTCTGTGTGTCTGGCCACAATCCCCCTCTACTTTGTCAATGATTCTTATATGTTGAACACAAAGAAGAATGAAGAATACGATTTAAATGCAAGTTGTCTGTTGCTCCATTTATGATTTATTTTAGTGCAAGTTGTCTGTTTTTCTGACTGTTATATAACCAACCTTGATAAATAAGGAAACAACTGAAATGGACCATAATATAGGCTCGTTAGCCAATGTTATTATGCATGAGATAATTTATGATACTATGGATAAGACAATGTGTGATGATGACAGACTTTTCATGAATAGCCAAGAATATATAATAAGTCAGGAATAGGCTACACCGCTTTGGCCAAGACCAAGTTTATGAGAAAGGATGCAAGTTGAACAAACATGAAGCCTTGATTGATATATGGTTTATATTTACAATAGTTGGTTTGAATATTGTGGCATGTGTAAAATGTTTAGTTCGTGTGATGCATGATCTTTTGTTGCATGTTGTATGTACAAAAGGAGTAAGCAAGTCTCCGAAAGCACCAGGGGGTGAATCTAGCCTAGAAGTATGCAAGTGCTACTGACTTTGAAACCAATAACTTGCCCCGGTTATGTTTAACTCATCGTGTCATATAACTAAACAAAAACGAGGTTAAGGATTATCCAAGTTGGTGTTTGTTGCAAAGACCCAAGTAGCTGACCAAAAAAAAATTCTTAATGGACAAATAACAAAAGAAAAGAATCATTACTCTTGAGAAACAAAAGCTTCTTTTGTAAATCTCGTGGCAGATTGAACATGTAAAACCAATAAACCCAAGAACACAATATTTCAAACATTATTTGTTGTTAAACCATGTCAAAACAAAGACTTCATCTACCATTATAAATGACTAGGCTTATCTTCCGCCTTACTCATTTTTTTACCGCACTGGTATAGCTTTCTGTGTTGCTAACTCCCGGAGAACTTGATGCGTCGGATGTACTACACGCCCTTAGAACAGCTTCATTCTGCAAGAGAACCTCAAAACTATTAGAACTACTAGTGTTGAAGAAGATACAAGCATATTAAGAGATAGACAAGCTTTGCATGATACATCAAAATAGCAACAGTGACTTTGCAAGTAAGTGTTTGTCTTGTTGATAGGCCAATGTAAATTCTAAAACAAAAAGAAAATTCTACAACATAACTAAATCTGATAGACTCTGTTCTTAGTTTGAAAGAGAGATAAGCCTATCAAGAACAAGACCTTGAAAAGCATAAATGATTACAAACTAGAGAATTGGCTTTAACAAAAGTTATTACAACAAACTAAACAAAACCTATAAACCAGTCTGCAATGGAACTCATCCCATGAACATTTTGAACAAGAAAAACCAATAAACAGAATCCTAATCCTAAAGATTGAAGATTCTTATACATACAAATCGAGCTGGAAGTCGGTCAACCCCCATAAACCCTAAAAAAGATGAAGAAGGGGAAGGAGAGAGTTACCTGCCAAACGCGACGGAGGCGGGTTTTGGCATTGGCTTTACGAGTAGAGGTAAGCTTGATTCTCTTCCAAATGAGCCCACCCGAATCATGCTTCTTCACAATCTCCATCACCCTTGTTCCCCAAAACGCACCCATTCTCTCTCTTTCTCTCTCTCTCTCTCTCTCTCTCTCTCTCTCTCTCTCTCTCTCTCACTCAATCTCCAGACAAAGCAAAACGAGGGGTCACAGATTTGTTTGGGCTTTGCACTCTATCAGCCCATTGCTTAATAGTAAGATATGCAGCCAATTTACACTTCTTACAGACCTTATCATCTTTGACCAAAAAAAACAGACCTTATCATCAATTTTGTTTTTTTGTTTTTTTACATCAAACGGCTGATCTATTACCTGGGTTTTAAAAGTCGAATGGCGACCGGTGGCGAGGGGGGGCTCGACACTCGCCACTCGCCATGGCGTTTCATGGCGATCGCCTTGCGTATCACCTGCTCAAAAGGTACATATTCCTAATAGCATCCATCAATTATATGATCTTTTGAAAAAAACATAGGAAATAGAAAACTAAAATCAGTTTTATTGATAATTTAAACATCATGAAGCAAAAACACCAAATGAAAAGCATAAAACCAAATTCAAAACATAATCCAAAGTAAAGAAAACCAATTCAAAGCAAAACAAACACAAAGACTCTAAAACTCAGTTTCAGAGTCATCTGGAAACTCCCACTCCTCATCTTGCCCGAAACCACCTGCTTCTAGTTCCAAATCAATTTCCGGTTCATCCTCATCAATATCAACAAGAGATAAAACAGTGGGACCTGGACCATATCGTTTCTCTCTTGTTTGAGTTGAAGAAGATGCTATCCCTTTTCCCTTCTCCGCAGCAGTAGCTTTTCTTCCTCTAGTAGCGTAGGCAGGTTCCTCAGCTCCTGTGGCTTCACTCACAGCACTCCATGTCAGATCTTCATTCTCGAAGACATGATCATCTAGCTCATCACTGTCAGAGTTTCCTTCCATTTTCCCCATCAACCATTCATTGCTTTCATCAATCTCCTCTAAGATAATAGGATCAGTAGCGTCACTTCTCTTCATGCGACGCTGCAAGGCTCTGTTGTACTTGACAAACACCATATCATTCAAACGATGTTGAGCTAAACGGTTCCTTCTCTTTGTGTGAAGCTATAATAGATTGAATCAACAAATCATTAGTGAGTTTAAGATCAAATGTGACTATGAAATAAGATGAATATAAAAACGATTTACAAGCTCAAAAACACCCCAGTTTCTTTCACATCCAGATGCACTGCAAGTTAAGCTAAGTACTTTCACATCAAAGTCTCTTAGATTAGGAGCTGATGATCCATAAGTAGACCACCAATCAGCTGAAAAAATTTTTATAAGATTAGTTTAGAAGTAAAGTTGACAAAACAAACATATGGGTGAGTCTTTTACCTGGTGCTTTCATCTCTCTTTGCCTTATTGCCATGTTATGCCCAAAGAGACCAGCAGCCTTCTTAAACAAATCAAGCTCGAGCATCACTTTATCTTGAATCTCACTGTCCGGAACCAGCCTGTTGATACAGTTGTACAACCCGGTCTCAACTTCCTCAAACATCCTCAGGATTGGCGTAATGGATAGCTGGATTCAGGAAGTATCCAGCTGCGTGAAGAGGCTGGTGAAGCTGACAATCCCACCTTCGATCAATGATCTCAAACACATTCTCATATTTCTCTTGCTTCATCTTGAAACTCCTTGCAATAGCCTCTTTAGCTCTGTCCATAGCCGCATATATGTATCCCATAGCCGGCTTCTTATCACCATCCACCATCCTAAGCACCTTCACTAGTGGACCAGTGAGCTTGAGGGCGTAGCTAACATTCCTCCAGAAGCTTTCTTGTAGAATGTATTGCTTCAGCTTCTTTGCCCCTGCTTCCTTTGGCCATTTGCTCTTGTTCCAATCATCAGATGTGACCATCTTCTTCAGATTTGATTGCTGAATGTGGAACTGAGACATGGTGATAAACGAGGTGGCAAACCTCGTTACAGCAGGCCGATGAAGATTGTGCTGATTGGTGAACCTTCTCATCATATTCACCAGTGGCACACGGCAGTAGATGTATCCATTCATGAGGATACATTTCTTCAGGGCATTCTTAACCGGCTCCAACTTCCCAATGTCTTCTAGCATAAGATCAAGACAATGTGCTGCACAAGGAGTCCAGTAGAGGTTTGGTCGTTTAGCCTCTAGCAATTTCCCTGCAATTCAGATCAATGATCAATCTCAGTTTAACAATTAAAATGTTTAGAAAGTAGTTAATCTTTAGAAAAAAAAAAAAATAGACAGTACCTGCTTTCACATAATTAGAAGCATTGTCTGTGATCACTTGAACCACATTCTTCTCACCAACTTCTTCAACCATCTCATCAAGCAGTTTGAACAGCATTGTTGCATCTTTCACCACTTCTGAGACCTCCTTAGACTTTATGAAAACAGAGCCCTTAGGAGAGTTAACTAGAAAGTTAACTATGTCCTTTTGGACCACTGAGTCACGCCATCCATCCGACATGATAGAGCACCCTTTAGCAGCCCACTCGTTCTTGTGTTGAAGCAACATAGTATGAGTGTTAGCGACTTCACTTTGAAGGAGAGGTACTCTGAGCTCATGCATACTAGGTGGTTTTAAACCCATTCCATACTGCCCAATGAACTCTGTCATCTCTTTGAAAGAGTCATATGTGACAGCATTGAACGGAATACCTGCATCATAAAACCACCTAGCTATTGCAGCACACACTTTGCCCCTTAGCTCTTTGTCAGCAGGGCCAAACACATGCTTCCTGTCCTTCCTTCCTTGCAAAATGTCCGGAGGAGTTGAAGTGACAAACCTGTCAAAAAACAGAGAACATATAAATATTTGTTTGTCCAATGATCTAGCAAACCAAGAAGCAAAAACAAAAACTATATACCTGTCCAATGGACCTCTCTTCTTCCTCTTGTTAGCGTTAGCTTTCTGTTTAGGCTCAACTTCAATAGCCTCACCATCGATATCATTCAGGTTAGGTTCGTAGGTCATGGCCTGAGCTGCCTGAGCTGCTCTTTCAGCAGCTTTATTGGCTGCGTAGTCACGCAACTCAATTCTCACGTGCTCGGGACAAGTTGGACACTTGATCACACTGGTGCTGTCTCCAATCAAATGGTGTTTCAAACGCGAGACACCTCCATTGGTTTCTTTCAAACAAAAGATGCACGTCCACTTGTTCCTGTTATTAGGCAGAGAGGTCCCATACTTGCGACCTGGATCAACTTCAGATGCCCCTTGTTGAGATGCTCCACCTTTTGTTGCGCCTCCTTGGGAAGATCCTCCAGTATCAGACATGATGAACCTTCAAAGAAGAAGCAAAGTACATAAACTTGAGAAAACATAAACTAAAAAAAATGTTAAGCTATGTATATAATACCACAAACTCTACATAAACGTATAAAGTTCTAAACACAAGCTAAGTAAGTAAACTTTAACAAAAATATGAATGATACGTGATACATAAGCAATTGACGTGAATGGAGAAAACATGAATGGTATGTGATAAAGAAGATATGACACTATGAGCCTTATATGTGATCAGCTAGATGTGTTAAACATCACAACTTTTAACTAAGAAAACAAACCGATAAAGTAAAAAAGAGCTTGTGCCGTCAATAGCTTAGAGAAAGGAAGAGAACTTGTGAAGAAGTAAAGGGATGAAGACCTATTATATAGTACATTGCTTAGGGGTTTTTGCGTATATTTAGCGTATATTTAGAGGATATTTACAGTATATTTAGAGTATATTTGGAGTATCTTACACGTATATGCTTTTTTACTTAACAATATCGATTTTGAAACTTTTTACATCGTAGCGACGCAACGTTTGACTCATTGTATGCAGGTGTAGCGAGGAAAGGCGTTCGACATACGTACCTTGCGAAGCATTGGGGTGATGAGTCGTTTTGCCTGTCACCTCATGTCGCCACTTGCCATGGCAACCAGAGCGTTCGCCTTTTAAAACCAAAACTATTACTCAAGCTTGAAGTGGTCTGGAGAACCAGACCGGAATAAAACAACCAATGTAATGCAACTCCCTATAGAAAGAACGTGCTATCTTAGCTAGATAATCAGACGATACATTTTCAGTTCGAGGAATAAAGACAATTGAGAAATCAGGGAAATTGTTCTTCATCTTCTGCAGCTCATCCAATTCAGTGGAGAAGTTAGGCCATGCTCTTGGGTCTTAAATCATTGAGATAAGATCCTCACAATCCGTACCGAAAGCCTGGCACGTGGATAGTTGAAGCATGCATTCTATTGCCCATAATAGGGCCTCAAGCTCTGTGTGAAGTGGTGAGATTCTTCGTGGTTGGTTCCTTGCTCCCAATAGTTGTGTTGTTCCTCCTGCAGTTTTCCATGTCCATCCATAGCCACTACGGAATACGTCATGTGTCCATGAGCCATCTATCAAACATCTCTCAGAATTTGATTGTTGTACTGGTGGCCTCGTAGTCATGTGCTCTTCCTATTTCTTATTCGCCTCAAACCAAACATAACATTCTGATTCAGCATGTCTGACGGTCTCCACCGGGTCTCTGTCTAATCCTAGGAATAGCTTGTCATATCTTACTTTCCAAATGTACCACATCATCCAACGATATGGGTCTCTGTCCAGTTCAGGATCCTCTATATCATTTTTCCTCCAGAACAGGTGGAGTCGGGGTTGCTGCATTTGCCCATGTCTGTAGGGCTGGGGGACACTCAAATAATGCATGGTTTATCGTTTCATCTTCTGCTCCACATCTAGGACAATGATTGTCACATCGTATATGATGATGTGTTAAATTACTTGTTATTGCCAGTTGTCCAGATATCGCCTGCCAAACAAAGTGTTTTAGCTTTGGTGGTGCCTTTATCTTCCAAGCAAATGCTTGTAGTTTTTTAATGTTCGGTTGCCCTTGATCTTCCACTCTATTGAGAATGTTTGTAGCTACCAATATCATGATTTAACAGTATACATTCCATTCTTTGTGTAGCTCCAGCAATATTTATCCCGTTGATAGCTTTGACTTATGGCCAAGGATTGGATTAATGGGATATCATCATGGTGTATATAGTTCCAAAGCATTTCTAAATCCCATGTTTTTGGTTCTTCTGACATAAGATCTCGAGCTGACATCATTGGATGAACCACTGGTGCTACTGGTCTAGCTGGTCTTGCTGGTATGATCGGTATCCAATTGTCTTCCCAAATCCTGATCTCATTTTCTGAGTGTACCTTATGCCTTATGCCTAATAACATTAATGGTTTTGCTGCCATTATACTTGTCCATCCATAAGAGGGTTTGTCTACCATATTTAGCCGCAAGGGCATGCTACATCTGAAGTACCTCCCTCTGAGAACCCTAGCTACTAGAGAATCTGGATTTTGTAGGAGGCGTCATAGTTGTTTTCCCAGTAGGGCCAGTTTGAATTCATGAATCATCCTAAAGCCAATTACTCCCTCTTCTCTTGGTTTGCAAATATTTTCCCATTTAACCCAATGTATTCCTCTTTTGGGGAGGTTTGAGCTCCACCTGAACTGTGCAATGGCACTAGCTAAGTTTTCACAAGTCTCCAATGGTAATAAGAATGTCGACATAACATAAGTAGGTAAGGCCAGTAAGATAGACTTAATGAGCACTTCCTTTCCTCCTTTTGTTAACCATCGTCATGTCCATCCATTCACTCGGTGTTGTAATTTCTCCTTCAGGAAAGCAAATAATCTCCTTTTCGATCCACTAATGTCCTCAGGAATACAAAGATATGTTCCCATTCCTCCTTCATTTGTAATTCCAGTTGTACTTTTAATGATCTCTTTCATCGTCGCAGGTATCTTTTTGCCAAAGAGCAGGGAAGATTTGTCAAAGTTGATACATTGTCTTGAAGCTTTCTCATATGTCTTAAGAACTTTCATGACTTCATCACATTCATGGGGCACCGCCTTACAAAAGAACAGGCTATCATCAGTGAAGAGAAGGTGTGATATCGGGGGGCTAGCGCGCGAGGCACGCATCGCCGTTATCTTACCTTGATTCTCTGCATGATTAAGAAGGTTAACGAGCGCTTCCGTGCATAAAATAAAGATGAAAGGAGACAAAAGATCTCCTTGACGTAAACCCCTGTGTGGAGTTATATTCCCTCGAGGTTGACCATTGAACAACACATGGTATTTCACCGATGTTACACACCGCATAATCCATTCAATCCACAATTCCGAGAAACCCATTTTGCGCAGGACCGCACTAATGAAATCCCATTCTAGATTATCATATGCTTTGCTCATATCTGTCTTTATTGCCATTCTTCTATTTCTTTTTCCAGAATCTGTACGGAGAGCATGGAACATCTCCTGTGCTATTAGAATATTATCAGATATTTGTCTTCCAACAACAAAGGCTGACTGGGTTTCTGATATTCGGTCCGGAAGTATTTTCTTTAGCCTCTGGCATAAGACTTTAGATATAATCTTATAACTCACATTGCAAAGACTGATTGGTCTAAACTGAGACATTTCGTTTGGTTTATCTTTCTTAGGGATAAGACAAATATTAGCATCGTTAAGGCCATGTGCCATCATACCCTCAAAAAGAAATGCATTAACCATACGAGTTAAATCTTCTTTCACTGTACCCAGAATTTCTGATAAAAGAGGGCTGTCATGCCATCAGATCTAGGAGCCTTTTCTGGATGCATCGCGAAGAGTGCCAATTTGACTTCCTATTCTGTGACAGGAGCTGTCAGATCCATATTATTTTGATCAGAGATCGTCGTTGTGACATTGGCCAAGGCGTCGTCTATGAGCTCTGGATTGGAGGTTTCGAAAAGTTTCCTGAAATAATCAGTAGCGATGGCTACTAATTTGTCTTCATCTTCCACTAGATTCCCAGCTGAATCTAGACCAGTAATTTTATTCCTCGCTCTTCTCTGTCTCACTATAGCATGGAAGAACATCGTGTTCAAATCTCCTTCTCTCAACCAAAATATCCTGCTCTTTTGCTTCCAGTATCTCTCCTCAGCTTTAAGAGCCTCAGTGAGCTCTTTAAGTGCCACTCCTATCTCTTCTGTTGTAGCCTCATCATTAAAATAAAAGTTGTCTACCTTTGCCTTGAGCTCCTCAATTTGCTTTGAGGCATTCAACTCTTTTTCTCTTCTCCATTGTCCAAGTGCCTTTCTACAACTGGATATATGATCCATGATAGTTTCATTAGGTGGAAGGTCTGGAGAATTCCACCCATCTGAAATTACTTGGCCTATCTCCTCGCTATCCATCCATCTCTTATCGAATTTGAAAGATGTTCTTTTCTTCATCTTCTTGGTGAGAATATCTGCTAGTACCGGACGATGATCCGACCCCCACATTCTTAGGTACTGTACCTTTGTATGTGAAAATTTTTCATGCCATTCCTCATTCCCAAGTGCACGATCCAAACGATATCGTACATTCCCAGTGGTCCGTTTTCCACCCATGATAACTGGTTTCCTTTGTATGGAAATTCTAGCATACCACAATTAGAGATCATTTGATTGAATGAAAGAAATGATGTATCAGATCTTTTTTCCCCTTCTTTCTCATGGTGTCCTCGTATTTCATTAAAGTCTCCAATCATGAACCAAGGTCCATCTCTAGTGGTGGCAAAACGTGTAAGGCGTTCCCATACTTGATCTCTTTTATCTAACACAGGATCCCCATAAACGAATGTCATGTAGACATTTATTCCATTGATGACTGCTTTTACATCAATCATTCGATTATTCGAAAATAAAACAACAACGTGAAATTCATCCATAAAAAACAAAGCTGAACCACCACGTTGGCCAAGAGGCTTAACGGTAAACAATTTATTAAAACCTAAGTTAGCCTGAATGTTTTGCAACAGCAGCTTCCTATTCTTCGTCTCAGAAAGGAACAAGAGTCATGGGCGATGCTTCTGACACATCTCTGTGAGGCGTCTAACTGTGAGATCGTTCCCTATCCCTCGACAGTTCCAACTGAGTGTCTTCATTGATGAGGGTTGGGCGGATGTTTGGCATCCACCATACCTCGTTTCTGGTTTCCTTGACTAGTCCGTTCCTTTCTTGAGCTTGTTGATGTCCTTCCCCTGCCTCTACCACTCCCGTGAAGTGTCGTGGGTCTTACACTGATTCTCTGAGATGCACGGCGAGATCCTTGCTGTGTTGCTGGGAACAACGATCGAGTAATGCTTCTTGTCATTGCCTTGCTTCCTTCGGCTTCACCAGTGTCCGATTCAGATGTCTTACTCGCCTCAATCATAAGGATTGGGTTCATTGCCATAGCATGATCCTGTGATTTCAAACCACTTGCAGAAACTGCCGGTGATTGTGCATTTTCCAGCTCTTCGCCCAACAAGTCATCTTCCTCCATAACCATCAACTCATTGCCTAACGCCTCCTCCATGTACGCGTCCACATCCGCTTCCGCTTCATCCTCCTGATCAAAATCAGTTAGTGCATCTATTTTGAGCGCATTATATGGAGGGATTAAGTCCTCTGTGATATCTTTTTGGGCAGAAGCACTGGCTCCTGAGTCAACTCCAGTACGGAATGTAACATTAGCATCAGCCGGCTGTGTTTTCTCCACCAAGACTTTCGTGACAAGTGAGCGAGGCCTTGAACCCGATGAATTCCCTGTACCAGTATCAGATGTCGACTGATCCTTGATCTTGATTGGCTGATTATGTTTCTCCTTCCATTCTCTTCCTTTGATAGGTTCATTCCTCTTATCATGGCGTACGTAAGAGTAGGGGTTGTAGCGAGAATCTTTCTGTTCAGGACGGCTTGAGTAAGACGACCGCTGTACTCTAGAGTACGCTCCATTGGATTCCTTAAGAGATTTATAAGGAGCAGCAGATGACCTTACGGGTCCATTGTTTCTCGGTACAGCAGATGTCTCCTTCAGATCCCCTCTAGGTCGCATTCGGTCAAAGACATTGTCTCGTGTAACAGGTAAACCAGGTAAGATACTCTGATTCTTCGAACAATCTTGAGCTTCATGTGTCATAAGACCACATGTGGAGCAGTGTTTAAAAAGCTTCTCGTAGTGGAGCTTGATCGTGATGTCGATCGTGGTATTCTGCTTGGTCCGAGTTTGGAGCTTTCTCGTGAACTTTAGGGGCTTAGAGGAGTCGATATCAACTTTGATTTTGCCTTCTGGAGCATCTATCTTATCAACCTTCCCTAGTCTGTCCCCGATTGCTTCAAGATTCTTATGGGTGCAAAGATGGAGACGGATCCCTTGTAGATGTATCCAAAATGGTACCATAGAAGGATAGTTCTCGTCAATCACAGGTTCCCAACGTACAAGGAAGAACATACATAAATTATGGTGAAAAGGGCCCTGGTTTAAGACAGACATAAGGTCTTCTTCACAATCGAATTTGACAGAAACCGGCCATGGCCAAGATCGCAAGCCGTAATCTTCTCTGACATACAGCATTGTTCTGGCATTGCCACAATAAGCCTCTCAACATTCTGTTTTTTCAAATAGAATCTTTCCAATAAGAGAAATACTGTACTCCTTGATGAGTTGCTCATCTTCCTGATCCGGTAGGTTGATTGCCTCGTCATCATCCTCCTCAAGTTGAATTCCTTTTTCTTTGTAAGACGCCATTATCATACAATGATACGATAGAAACAAAGTCAAAAAGGGAACGACGTAACATAGATCAGAGTTCGTAACATAGGCGTTGTATGGAAACAGAGTCGTAAGGACCGAGCTTTCGTATTACTTCTAGATCGGAGAAGATTCACAGGTCGTTGCGGCAGTGGCCGTGTGTGGAAGCAGAGTCGTAAGAACAGAGCTATCGGAAACAAGCCTTTGGATCGGAAAAGCGATCACAAAAGCTGAGTTATGTGGAATCTCAGAGAGCCTTTGGATCGGAACAGAGCTATCGGAATGGAGATGTTATGTGGAAGCAAAGTCGTAAGGATAAAGCTTTTCGTGACGTGATGATCAAGGTACGAGAATAAATGGAGGGATCGCCGAGATCGGACACTTATAGACGGCAAAGACCGATCTACAGTGTGAGACTATCCGAGGATCAAAGGATCACTCAGATAGGGGATGGAAACGCACAGAGATGGAGTCGTCGTCAAGCCGCCATCGCCATTGAGATCGCCCTCAGAACTATTAGGGTTTATTATTTTGATCGGAGTTTTGGTAGGACAGACTCTCTTAAGTGCCTTATATTTCATGAGTATATTTTTCTCTTGGTATGACTTAAAATCTGTGTGTCAAAGCTAAATTAAAAGACTATGCATAGTCTTAATAATATTTATCTTAGTTTCCTAATTTTGCAAATACATATTTTCATTGTAACTGAAATTTGCGTGTTGTCCAAATTCTTCGGAGAAAATCAAGCATGGTCTTTTGACTGTTTTTCAAATTTTCTAGAGTGAAGTTATTTATATTTATTTAATTATTTTATGGAACTAAATTTACATTTTTAAAAAAATTATAATTTCGAAACCAAGCTTAAGTTGTTTGATTTGTAAACAGTACCCACGGAAAACCATTCTACTCCATATGTTTTAAAAAGATACATATCCTAGATTTTTCACATATACTAAAAAACAGATTAAATTTGATTGTAAATACATTATTTTTGTGAATAGCAATTTTCCATAAATTTTAACCAATAGAAATCCAATAAACACTATAATTTTTTTGAAGTTAAATTTTTTTATTAAATAATAAATTGAAAAGGTAAAAATGTATCTTTTGAAATATCTTTTTTCCTAAAATGTGGATCTTTATATTTTTCATAGTTGTATTATGTAAATGATATAAACATTTGTATTATGTAAGAGTGATATTTACATTTTTTAATCTTTAAATAAAAAAATAATAGTTAAACTAAACCTATTGTATAACCTCTTTAAATTAATAATCTATAAATTAATATATACTAAAAATATCTATAAAATAATATAATTTTATAATCTCAAATTATATTTTTGGTTCAATTTGTATATCGATGAATTAATTATCTCCATAAATTAATAAAATTATAGTTTTGGTGTAATCCCAACATTATTAATTTATAAAGGTTTCACTGTATATCAATGTGTCGTGTTTCAAATTTAATAGAATAGATTTCTAAAATGCATATATCATAAGTGTATAGTTATTCAACTTGATATATTTAAAATTTCTAGAAAAATATAAAACAAAAATATACCTGCCCTTATATATCACTCTTACATAATACAAATGTATATATATCACTTACATAATTCAACAATGAAAACTAAATTTCTAAAAAAAATAAAACAAAATATACCCATCCTTCAGAATCTAGTATTTTCTTAAATGAGTAGTAAGAAGTTTTAATGACTACATTAAAATGTTGGACTAAACTTATATCAATAAGTAGTGCTGGATTTGTTGGTTAGCCTGTCCAGCTACGCTCCGTTGCGGATTGAATCATTTTTTGATTCAAAAATTCAACCCACTTGACCCACAAGTAGAAAAAATGATATATGCACCCACTCTGCTTAAATTAATAGATAACTCACGAGGCCTGAGGATAATATTAATAATATATCTTAGTTAAATTATTATAAATATTCTTAATTTTAATTATTTTATGATCATATTTAAATGGGTCTGGTACTTAACAATGTATTTACTAAAGGAATCATAAACAGTGAAATATTTATACTACTATCAAATATTCTTATCACAATTCGTAATAGCATGTGGCAGACCACGTCTAAATCAAGTCGACAGTTTTGATTTTACCAAAAAAGTAGGAAAGATAGAGTTATATAAATTGTTAGTTATACATATCTCCTGTTCTAAAATGTGCCGCCCTTGCCGGAAAGTCGCAGGGCGGGTCGAAGCCGCGGCGATTAGGCTGTAATCGGATAAAAAATCGGATCTTGTGGAGAAACTTTGTTTTTCTCCGTTTAAACTCCACAAATCGAAAACAGTTTCATAGATTTATCAATACTTAGTACATATCTAGCAAAAGAATAAAGACATCACTGTAAAATTGGAAAAAAATGTATCCGCCATAGTTATTAGGTTTAAGGTCATGTTCAAAGCAAGGGAGAAGATAAATGGAAAATGTCTTTTTTGCCTTTCGTTAAAACTGAATTAAAAATGACCAAAAATAAAAATGGGGACTCGAAACCAAGCCTCTTATGAGCTTTCCAAAAGCGATGGCCACTGGGCCACATTAGATTTCTTGTTATTTACTTAAGTGATCTGTATATATACGATAATTTAAATAAAATTAGAAAATTCCCCCCGCATAATTTCTGCTTACTCCCTGATTTTTTCGTTAGGCGCTAGGTCCGATCCGACCGCCCGACTAGCGCCTAACGAGTTCTCGAACAGGTATATATCAATCGTTTTTGTAACCTTGAACAATTAAAAATTATATACAGATATACACACACGCATAAGCAGTTATATATAGCAATCTTTTTTTTTAATTGGACTCAATTATTATCAACAGGACATGTTTATATTTTAATAGTATTGATTTCATACTCATTGATGAAACAATTACACCATAGGACACTTTCAAGTTATTTATTACAAAATGGGGCAGTTTCTTCTACTGAGACAGTTTTTTCTAACCAATTGTCTTTTTCCAAACGAGCTAGTTAACTTCTAACCAATTATATGACTAACTAATGATTGTGTATTGGCGGGAATTAACCTCATCCACACATCTTTATCCTACATCAATGGCCCATATTAATTATGCATTTGTGACAAGACATATATCTATTTCTTTTTTCAACAATTGGATTTTTTTGCTGTACTTTATTCATCAACGATTCAGATTTTTTTTGTTTGATTAAGCACATCTCTATTATTTTTTTTTTGTTTTTTTTAAAGTTCTTCCGGAAAAAATCATCTTTTTTGATTACTACTGCTAAAAAAATTTTGTTCACTTATACCTAATTAACCTAATCGTTTTACCATAATTTAACGTGCTCTCTTATCACCCACATATTCCCATGGTCGACCATTACATGATTATCCCCGGAGAATGGACCACCATCAGCTCTCTATGGGAGTTTGTAAGCGACTATTTTATGTACGTTATTTCAGGTACCAAAAAAAAACAAAAACTAATAGATGCGGCCGCTGTGGTGGTTCTAGACACAACGAGACCAACTCGTTGCTTGTTACGTTGTACACTCACCAAATGGATTGTACTATTTTTGCTGAGTTTGATTTGTGTCCACATGTACATCCTCCATCAAACATATAACTACACTTGGCTTGTTACGCGAACACGTTTTCACCTTCAACAGACAAACATCCCTCAATTACATATGCACTATTTTTAGACGTTCACCAAATGTCTATTAAGAGCAATTATTTTTTAATAGACAAAAACACATGACATATTTACCGGTTGTACACATATACATTCTCTACATGCCTCCTAACGTACACATGTACATTCTCTATCATGCATATATAGTGGTCTTTTAAATGTTTGCACCTACGTATACATGTACACCCAACAACATGTACATAAATTGTTCTGTGTTTACCATGCACATAGCAATACCTAAACACGTCTTCTTAAGTTGTCTATGCTATCACCTTATACACATGTACATCGAAAAATATGAACACATATTGCAGTGTTTAAGACAATCACCTAGTGTCTATTAAGCCCACTACAAAGTTAGCAAACAAAAACACACGACATTTACAAGTTGTCCACATGTATATTTTTTACCGGTTGTATACATGTACATTCTCTATCATGTACATTTACAAGTTGTCCACATGTACATTTACAAGTTGTCCACATGTACATTCTTTACCGGTTGTACACATGTACATTATCTATCATGCACATGGAAAAACCTATACATGCCTCATAACGTACACATGTACATTCTCTATCATGCATATAAAGTGGTCTTTTAAATGCTTGCACCTACGTATACATGTACATCCAACAACATGTACACAAATTGTTGTGTGTTTACCATGCACATAGCAATACCTAAACATGTCTTCTTAAGCTGTTCATTCTATCACTTTATACACATGTACATCCAAAAAGATGAACACATATTGCAATGTTTAAGACAGTCACTTAATGTCTATTAAGCCACTACAAAGTTAGCAAACAAAAACATCCAACATTTACAAGTTGTCCACATGTACATCATTTATTATGCTTGTCCATTAACAAAACATGTACACATAATTGAAGCATTTTAAACATTTATCCAGTCCATATTTAATCCAACTTATCCGTTAACAAATCATAAAATGCATAAATAACATAACATAAAACGCGTATATACCAACGAGAACCAAAACTAGCAACCAACACCGGCCCCTCCTCCTTTGTTGGCGAAGAAAAGCACTTACTTAAGTCATCCTTCTCGTTCTTCCCACTATCTATATTGGCTCCCTGTTCATGAACTTCAGGTGTCACCCCAAGCCCACGATCTTTTTTACCTTTCCACTTCTGACCTTTTCCGACGCTTGTTAGTGCTCTTTCTTTTCATTATGTTTTTCCATTTTTCCATCTTCCTCGTCTGCTTCTCACACACACCATTCAACCTACCAAGTTCACTGCAGATCTCTTTCAAACAGCTCTCCATCTTTGCGTGTTCTCACCATCTACAACAATCCCATGTTTGAAATATTCGCTCATCATATGATGTTTCAGACAAGGTCCACCCTCACTTTCATCAGGATCTTTTACTTTCCTCTTTTTTTTTATTTGCCTCGTTGTATACAAAAAGTGGCTCTCCAGCATCATCACCACCCTAATCAGACTTCGTAAATTAGGGTCTTTCGCCTAGCAGCCTAAGCAAGTACTCAACCTTCTTATCACACTTGTCTTTATCCCAAAGGCCCCAACTCTTCTCATGTTCCCCACGTCCATGTGTACGTCTACTGTATTGGTTGCATATTTTTAAATATGTGTACACATCCACAAACAATGTGTACACACGCACTACATTTTTTGGTACATTAAAATGATTGTACACGCATACACTTACCCAGTAACAATGCTTTCACATCCTTCACCTCTGCTTCTACCGCCGCTGCAACCACCAAACAACAACGGCGAATCAAAAACCCGATTCGCTCTTGACTAAGAAATAAAAAAAAAAAGTAAAACTCAAGGGAATATTCACCGTCGGCGATCTCCTTCCCACATATGCTCTGTATTGTATTCATCGTACTCCGTCGCTCGTCGTCGGTGCTTTCTACCAGAAAATATAAAGTCTGCTCTTTCTCCACACTAAACTCGAGTCTCTGATTTTCCACGTCTTCCTCAGATTATGTTTCAGAAAATAAACAAAAAGGACAGAGTTTTACCAAAGAGAAGGAAAAGCACGTCTCTTTATTTTTTTATTCAATTAAGTTTTGAGTTTGCATCGGGTTCAACACCTTTTGAATTTTAAAATGAATTGAAAAACCTAACTAAAAACATAAGTCAAAAGCACTAGTTCGTGTATAAAGCAAGGGCAAGTTAAGACATTTCACCCAAAAACTACCTCTCCCGAACAAACTGTCCTATCTTGTAATAAAAACTCAGAAACTGCTCTGCGGTGTAAAAAACTCTTGATTGATACCAAAGTTAATATTGCAATGATCGGGAATAAGTTTCATCAATATGTACTTGCACTTTGATGTAGGCTTAGACCATGTGTCATAATATAGTGACTTCTTTCATATGACCAGTTTATATTGCAAGTTACTTGAGACTATTGTTAGAGAGACATTTAATTATGATCGTATGGCCGACCTTGTTAACCTTACTTGAAATAAATTTAGCTGCTGCCATGTCCTTGCAGAGCATTATTCATAACTTATACTTTGTTTTACTCTATTATATTTGATTTTTATAGCAACACTGATTCAATAGCCAAATTTTTTTTATGAATTTATACCTAACTATCGTATCAGTATATGTTTTTGTGGAAGTTATTTAATGAAACAATTATTCTGCAGGTTATATATTATTTTTTTTATAAAAGAAAATAGGTAAACCTGGGTCACACAGACCTAATCTACGGGTGGAAGATGAAGTCCACGGATAGACCCTCTCACAAGTATTCAAATGAGACTTAAAACATGGACCCATATTCATGTGGTGAACAGATGCATCATGAGCTAGTTCCTCTGATAGGGTTCGAACTCGCTATCTAGACAGTGGCACCCAAAGTTACTTTTTACGAGGGTCACAAAAATGGGCTTTGGCCCAATCTAATGTATAAAATGAAAGAAAAAATAGAATCTGAGATCAATGGGCATCGAACCCGAGTTTTAGGGGTGTCAGTGGAGCACTTTTAGACCAAATGAGCTGAAATTATTTCAGTAGGCTTATGTAAAAAGGAAAAATGATAGCTGGCTACCTGAAGTATTAGCCATCACATGGCTAACCATGCAAACTAAACAAATGTATACTTAGCTACACGAAGTATATGTTATGTATGACAACATCCCTCAACTTAATGATATTATGTAATTAATATCACGAGTTTATTTTCATTCATCCAAAAATTAATGTAGGTGACAGAGACCGTTTAAATATCTCGTTTCATCAATTAAAATATTATCATCCTCACCGTAATTTATGTAAAATTATATTTTAAACCGAGTTTTAAGAATTTTTTTAACAAAATTTAATTTACAAAATAAATATTTTAATATTATTTGATAAGTAATATTTTAGAATTTTTATTTTAGTGTATTTGAAAAGTATATAATTATATTATTTATATTTATATAAATTTGAGAGTCATATAAAATATTATATATTTATTTTTAATTATAAAACTTATTTAACGTCAATCTGACATTTTATTTGTTTAAAAGTTATTTGATGTCAACTTAAACCAAATATTATCTTGTATATATATTTATTAATAATATACTTTTAAGAATAAATGTAATCTAATAATACAAATCTAATATTACAGTTTTAATAAGTTTAAGTGAATGAATTTTTTGTTTATGAAAATATAAATAAAATAATTCATTAATTTAATTAATTTTGTATTAAAAATAAAATTTTAGAGTCAATATATAAATAGACATTAAGTTTTATAATAAAAAAATTATCAGATAAGTATATATCACATAATTAATCAAATGAATTACAGAACTATATTAAATTTTAATAATAAACAGATTAAAATAATTTTAAAAATAATCTTATATAACTTTCAAATTTAATAGGAAAAGTAATATAATTATATAGTTTTCAAATTCACTAAAACAAAAAGGTAAAGCACTACTAATCAAAAAATATTAAGACATATTGATTTTGTAAATTAAATTTTGTTAAAAATATTTTTACGCTTTTAAAATGTGGTTTTAAATCTAATTTTAGATAAATTACGGTCATATTGGTTATATTTTAATTGATAAAATATGATATTTAAACGGTCTTTGTCATCCACATCAGTTTTGGGATGAATGAAATTAAACTCGTGATGTTAACTACATAACATCATTAAGTTGAGGGATGTTGTCATGTATAACATATACTTTGTGTAGTTAGGTATACATTAGTTTAGTTTGCATGGTTAGCTATGTGATGGCCAATACTTCATGTAGCCAACAATCATTTTTCCATGTAAAAACACATATATTTGTAATTTTACAGGTGTTATGTGACCCTATTATTTTGAACGTGGATCCGCCTCTGTATGTGGGTACAGGTAAGAGTCCGGTCTTTACCATTGGGCCACGATGATTAATTCAGGTTGTATAATGTTACGCAGCCAGAAAAGTTGAAATAGATGATATTGTTACAAGTACTGGTGTTTGAACTGATGTCAAGGTAAATTTCTTCTCTAAATTCGATAATGGAATATACGTTTAAAATCATGTGTAAAAGAGTATCCGGAAGTTATAACAAAACCATACAATATACATGTTTATAAGTGTCGCTGCCATTTTTTATTTAAAGTCATAATTGGAAACTCCACTCTTATAGACTTATCCCACGGATAACGATGCTCTTCAAACTCCAAAAGTCTTGCATAAGTAGGTATCCAGCTAGATTCATTAAACTGAATTTTAGTCAAGTCGTTATTTGAATATTCAGAAGATGTAACGTAGGATGTAGAAAACCGCGTAGTTTACAAAAAAAATAAATGTAGAAAACCGCGTTCTTGAATGAGAACACGTAGAAGTTTGATACTTCAACTTTATATGTTCACTATACTGTTGATTTTGTTTGCTTCGATCTATATATACACACACTACTGGTCGAGATGTGAGAAAATATACAACAAAATGAAGAAAATAATACGATCGTTTCTTCTTCTAAGTTTGGTTCCTATACTTCTACGTGTATCTTTTCAGGTTGGTTTGACCGAGGCTAGATTCCGTCACCTAGGTAAGTCTGTCTTTATTTTGGAAATATTTTTCACAGTTTTCTTTATTTTGGTGTAAACTTCTTTTTTAAGTTTGGTTTCTGACAGAAAAGTGAAACCATTTTTTCACCGTATAGTTTAGTAATCCTTCCGTTTCAAAAACCGTTTCAAAAATATAAATATTTTAGATAAAAAAATTGTTTCAAAAAGTTACATTTTTTTATAGTTTCATTGTATTTTTGTCAACTAATAATGAAAAATGGTAAACTTCAAAAACATTAATTATTTTTTGTAAAATCTTATTGGTTTTAAAATATAGAAAATTTAAAATTACATAAAATTATGCATTTATAACTAAGTTTTAATGGGTTTTATTAAAACGTGTGAATATTCTAAAATATTTATTATTTTGAAACAGAGAGAATATTATCTAACAAAATCCTCTAATTACATCTTTCTTTTTAATTGAGTAATGTGCTAAATGGTGTGGGTGCTGTGAAACGAACATACCAATGATAGGAACACCAATAACAGAAACACGGATGATAATCGCAATACCTTCCCTGTAAGCTCAATAACTTGGAACTTGAGAAGCTGCTGCAGTGGTGGAGTTTTGGTTCGTGTACTTGTGTTACACACACAGGATGGTGTGTGACACACGCTTCGAAGAATAAAAGGAAACATCAAGATGTGATGATATGGAATATTTCTATATACTTGGTTGACGAAATATGCATTAAAGGAGCGTGATTAGATCACAAATTGGAAGATTTGGTGATGCTAAAATATAGGAAGTATTATATTAGATAATAGGAAAATATTATTTAATAGATATTGTGGCTTTTTCTTAGTATTAGGGTTAAAACTTTTAACGTTGTATTCTCACAGAAACACAGACATGGGTTTGGGGTTTCAGAAGGTGAGCGATTTGTAGAGGTGATCAATAGGGGTTGATTCACTCAAAGGGTAGATTAAGAATTGGTCTGTGTCAAGCCGTGTGTGGCGTTGAGTAATTCGGATTAGACAAGTCTTTGTAAAAGATTGTTTAAGTGATTCTTAATAAAGAGATAGTTGATCTTGGAATTATTTTGTGCCGTCTGTTCTCGCTGTATCTCGAAGAGCAGGACACCTAAACGAAAGAAAGTTCTTCGAACCAAGGTGAGATCCTGAGAAGAGAATATGGCGATTTTGGCACAAAATATGTTGCTGTTGAATGATGTGAATTATGGGTATTGGAAAGTGAGAATGAGAGCAAACCTACGTGGGGCTGATGAAGATATCTGGACAGTTGTTCAAACTGGATGGGAAGAACCGTTTGTGATGCAAGAAGATGGTTTGAAGATATCTAAATTGAAGACAAAGTGGACAGCAACAGAGAAAAAATTTTCAAGGTTTAATGCAAAGCACTGGATACAATCTTCAGTTCTGTAGATGCAAAGCAATTTGAGCTTATTCAGGGATGTGAATCAGCTAAGGAGGCTTGGGATATACTACAAAATGCTTTCGAGGGTACTGCGAATGTTAGGAGGATAAGACTGGACTTACTTGCATCACAGTTTGAAGACATAAGGATGACTGGTCAAGAGAAGATAGGAGATTTCAGTGCGAAGCTCAGCTCCATAGCCAATGAAGCACAAGTTTTAGGTAAAAAATATGAAGATGTAAAATTGGTGAAGAAGTTTTTGCGATGTTTGCCTACTAAGTTTGCAGCACATAAAGCAGCGATAACATTGACGATGAACACTGATGAACTGAAGTTTGCTAAGGTAGTAGGGATATTAAAGGCTGAGGAGATGGAATTGAAATCTAAGTGTTCAAAGCCTGCTCAAGACTCTCGAATTACAGTTGATGAAGACATCCAGAAAGCTAAGAAGCTTGAAGAATCTATTCACTTGGTGATTCAGAAACTTGAAGAAACCATGAATCTTTTGAATAAGATGTCCAGCGACAGACTACCTAGAGAAGAAGAAAGACATAAATGGCAGGCAGTGGTGTGTTTTAATTGTCATGGTATTGGGCTTGTCAAAACAGAGTGTCCATCATTCAAGAGAAAAGAAATCAAGTGTGATGGATGTAATGGTTATGGGCACATAAAATCAGATTGTGTGAACACCAAGAAGATGAATATGAAGAAAAGTTGCACTGAAGTGCCAGAAACAAAAGAAGATGCTCTCAATTTCGTGTCTCTTCATGGAGTTATAGGATCTGAAAAAGACATCACTGAAGGTGAATTTCGTGCGTCGTGTGTGTCACACACCAATTCAGATGCGTCACACAGTGATACAGAAAGTGATATAGATGCAGATCTTCTAGCCGAGTATAAGGTTCTCTTTGGTAAATTTGCAGAACTCAGTTACGAAAACCTACAGCTCATCAAGGATAAAGCTGTCTTAAAAGATCAAGTCAACACCCTAGAGATGGAACGGACTGATGTGAAGGGTGAATCAAAGTGTAGGGTGAGAGAGGATGATAATGAAGACGAGCTTCAGTCTCTTAAGAGAGTTATTGCATAGCAGAATCAAGTTCAACAAGAGTCTGAAATAAAGTTTCATCAGATGAAACAACTGTTGAATCAAGAACTTGAGAAGAGTCAGCTTCTGGAAAGACAACACTACAAGAAATGAGGGTATTAATAGCGACCATTAAACGCTATGAGTTTATTACCATAGCATTTCCTTAAACGCTCTGACAGCGTCCGTTATAATAGGTCCGACATTTTTGATAGCAGATCTGTCATATGCTATAATTAATTAAACAACAATAGCATTAATTTCTATGCAATTGTTAATATTTATAATAATGGATTGATTTTATTTTTATAATAATGAATTGATTTTATTTCTTAAATGCAATATTTATTTCGAATATTTGTAATAAAAACAATTAATCATATTATAGACACTAAAAATAATTAAATGATTAAAAACGATAATTAAAAATTAAATTTTATTATTAATTAAATTTTTTTTTACAAATGAAATCATTTTATACATTGACCAAGAAAATTAAACCAAAACCTAATAAACCAAAAAAAATGAAACCAGACCTAATAAACCAAAACCTAAAGCTGTGGTCACCTACACCACCACCATTAGGTTTCTCTGCCATCTCCGACTTAAGCTTTTGTTTCTCATTGACAGATCTCGCCAAGCTTCTCGCTCCCTCCTCTTTTAGGCGCAGGAGACGCCATGTTCAGCCTTTTGTAAGATGGGTTCGGTTATCTCAGAGCCACCTTCGATGATCTCGTACTCAGAATCATCTGTCTTTCCAGCACTTATCTTTGAAGCCATATCTGTACCAGGGAAGAAAAAAAAAGAAATTCAAACTTTAATAAATTAGATTTATAATCAGAAACAAGTTGATATCAGAAACAGAAACAATAGAAAAGAAGCGATCAATCTTACACTTTTTCAGCTAATATATGAAGAGTTTAAACGCAGCAACAAAATCAGAGAACCTTAATCTAACAGATTTTGACAACCACAACACAGATCTATCAGTACTTAGCATGAATATGAAAAGATAAATCGAAAATCAGAGAGTCTAGAGAAAGAAGAAGAGAAGGAGGCCGACGAGGAAGAAGAAGAGAAGGAGGCCAAGGTTTGCTAGGGCGTCGAGCACGGCACCCAGTCGCCTCTCTCTCTCTCTCTCTCTCTCTCTCTCTCTCTCTCTCTCTCTCTCTCTCTTTTGACCTCGCTCTCTCTCTCTCTCTCTCACGCGATCTGTTCTCAGAAAACAATTAGAAAAAAAAAATCTCAAGCGTTGATTCAGTGTGATCTAACGGTGTGGAGAGTTATCCGCGTCAGACCAATAGAAAACAAGGGTGGAGATAGATAGGAGATTGATTTTGGACCTTTGATTTAAAAATCAATCAATGGCTCAAAAAAAAACAGTACAAGTTATCTTCTTTTTTATTTATAATAATGGTAAAATTATTTAAACTTTAAATAATTTGATATCATAATTTAAAAAAATTAATCTCTATTTCTTATTTAAATTTAAAAATTATGTTATTGGTTAAAAATTAAAATTTAATGTTTTATGTGATATAGACCAATATGAGGTATGTGATTTGGAGTTTAGGGATTGAAGTTATATTATAAATATATTGATTTATTTAGATTTTATAGTTTGCATAACTCCATGATTTAGAATAAAATAAGTGTTATAAATTTAAAACTTTATAATTAAATATTTTTATATAGTTTGAAATATGATATAGGGTTTTTGAAGTATAAGTAGGGCTATGGGTATATGTAGGGTTTGTATTATAATGTTTAGACTTGAATGTTTATTTATGATATATAATCTGAGTGTTTGGATTAAAATGTTAAAAGTAAAAGATTTATGTATAGAATGAAATTAAAGATATAGAGTTTGGAGATATGTAGTTAAGGTTGTTTAGGGCATGTTTAGGGTTTAGAATTTAAGGTAATTTATTTTTTATTTTTTTATAATTTATTATTAGTGTTGGATTTTCTCTTTATCATATTAAGGTAAATTTTTATTTATTAATCAGTGCTTTTAAAATCATTAATAAATATAATTCACTCTAGTAAACACACAAATAAATCATTAATAAATATAATTTGGATGTGATACAGCGATTTTATCTTTTTAGGGTATGTTTAGGGTTTAGGTTTTTTTTTTGAGAAAAGTATTATTTTTTTCAGGATGTGTTCAGGGTTTAGATTTTGATAACATTCCCATACATTATCATAACCCTCTCTCACTACAGAAAATGTATGATTTTCTAATAAAACACAAATAAGAAATAAAATTCCATATGTTTTTTATTAAACATACAAGGATTTGAGATAAGGATTTAAGACAATATTTCCAACTTCCAAGTACGATTTGTGATGGCTAACTCTACGTTCATGTTTCAAAAAAAAAAAAACTCTACGTTCAACCTATCAAAGAGCTGCATACATTAACATTCAATCTCAAACTCTAATCTCTGCTCCCATCTCATCTTCTCCAACCAGCTTCTCATCTTCTTCAATATCAAAACTCAGACCAGCTCCCATGGACCATCATCCTCAATAACGAGCTTCTCCACTTATATCTTCACGAGAGCTCCTCTGCCTCGTGTTCTGCTTCTCACTCCGTCTTGAACCTATCTCAATGCCGCTGCATCTCCGACTCATCGCTGAAACCAGAAGACACATGATCAGTGGTATTTTGATCATGAGATTCATCTATAACTCTAGTTCCCTGAAAAGGGAATAACGAAGTAGAACCATCAAAGGCAGAGAAGCTATGTTGATGGTGTGACCTTATTCAAGACCAAGACCGCTGCTTTCACAGCCTCATCATCAATAACTTTCTCGTAGGTTGCCTGGAAAAGTAACTAATAAGAGTTATTATGTTCTATCAACACAAAGAGAAGCAGAGACTTTCAAATAAAGAGATTGACCATATCAAACATCCTTTCTCCTAAAGAACCACTCAGACCAAAAAGTAATCATGCGAATCAAACCCAAAACGCACACATCTTGTAAGAGAGGGATCATTCAAATTATAGACATGAAATCGTCAAAAACCTGGAAATGGGGGGTATAAGTCATTGTTCTGAGATTGGGAAGCGAGGGAGGGAAAGAGTGATTTTGAGATCTTCGAGCTTCTTCTGAGTAAAAGCTCTGAAAACATATATACACACAATTGAGATGATAAAGATTCCAACTTTCAAATCGAGAATATGTTGTTAGAGATAGAGCTTCAGATAGTGGTGGTCGCGACTCCGTTGAAGACGGAGACCGGCGAAGGCGGATCTGAGAAGCGATGGTGGTGGAGGTGGTGACGAGCGATGGCGGATGGGAGAGATGGCGTTGGTGGTTGTGGTGACGATCGACGATGTTACCATCCCTGCAACTCCGACAGCAGCTCTTTCGTAGCTTAGTCTCCTCCTTCACCACTAATACTCTTTATCTCAATTTTAGAAAACACATTACAAAAAACGACAGGAAGTAGACAATGAAATTAAAGCTTTGGATTTTCCAGAGAAACAATGAAGAAAAAGAGAGTTTCTTTATGAGAAAGATTTTAACCGGGATGTGAATAAATCCGGGTGAAAGATCAACTTAGAGTATTTTGACTAAAAATTGAGATATTCACACTTGGTATAGCGTTTAAATTTTGGATCTAAAATGGTAAAATGTCTACACTTGACAAAATTAGGCGGCTAAATTTTTTTATTTTCCCGCGATAATAAATATAGCGTTTTAAATTAACAAACGCTATAGAAAAATCAAGTGTTAGTATATAATAGCAATAGTGTTAGAAACGTTATGATATAATGCTATTAATACTCATATTTTCTGTAGTGTAACTTGCTGAGAACTACAAGAAAGTGAGAATGTTGAACACTGGATCAGCAAGTCTGGATCATATCTTGTCAATTGGGCAGTCTCCAAAAATCAGGTTGGGTTTGGGTTATAAAGAGACGACTTCACAAGTGGTTGACAAGAATGAAGGAATTAAGTTTGTAAAACGCTCAATTCCAATTGTTTCAGCTGAACAAAAGGATGAAACTCAAGCAAAGACTGTGGTTCCAAAGATACAAGACAGAAAAATTGTTGCTAAGCGAATAAATGGCTGTCTCTTTTGTGGTAAGACTAGACATACTATTGCTTTATGTTATTCTAGGAGAAACCAGAATGAGCGAGCTTGGAGGATGAACTTTTGTTATGTGGAACCTAGAAGATATGGACATGTTTGGATAGCTAAGAAGGATTTGTATCCTAAGTTTACGAAAGGTGTGTTAAAAGTGGCTGTTAAATTTTGAAATATTTAGATTTAGATTTTGTTTTTATTAAACAATGTTTCTCCTTTCATGAAAACGTGGTTTTTTGTTTTATGCATTCATTTATTTATTTATTTTATCAATAAATATGTTTCCCTTTCGTTTGATTTTGAATGATCATGGTTGATGTTCCTTTCTTATTTTTAAATTGATTTTACTTATGTTTTGGTTACAAAATAAGTACAAATCATATATTTTTAAACCCAAGAACAGATTGGGACCCGAACCCGAAAATACATTGGGTTGTACCGATTCTTTGAAGATTTACTAACCCGACCCGAGCCCTATAGAACCTGAACCGGTCCCAAACCAAACGTTAAAATAATCCGAATATGACTAATTTTGATAAATCCAAAAAAAACGAAACCCAATTGGATAAAACCAAAACCAAATTGAGACCCCAAATGTCCGGGCCTAGCCAAGACAACAATCTAAAATGAAAGTCCTTCCCAATCAAACACTTGGGTTGAATAAAATAGATAGTTAGACAAAAATATATAAACATTTTTATTGTTGTAAACTATAAATATACCTTTCCGAAAATGTGGATTTGATAAAAAGGTTCCGTAAATATTTTTAAATGAATAGTTTCTATATCCAATAACTACTTAATTAATATATTGTATTAAAATTATTAAATATAGCCATTATAATGTTTTTACGTGAAAGATTTTGATGTTGTTGTGATTATGAGTAATCTATATATAGTTATTATGTTTAGGATATTGTTAGCTTAAAGATTCTTTAAAGAATGGAGAATATTGAAGATGCAGATTTCTAAGATGTTCTGTATTAGTTCGTGAAGTACTACAGGAGGTACTACAGACGTGTCTTATGAAAATGAAACTGAATGGTAGATTGAGTTTTGTGATGTGCGTGAACTTGATGAGCTTGGAAAAGGAAAGAAGATATGTGCTTGAAGACATATGGACGTTTTCCATAAAGTAAAAGGGAGTTTACTTGAAGATGAAGTTTTCCATTAAGGTAAATGGAAAGTTACCTTATGTGTATTGGAAAGACTTGGAGAGCAAGTGGAAGACTTGGAGAGCAAGTTGAAGACGTAAAGAACAAGTAATGGTCTGCTATATAAGGAGGGACGTGCCTCATGAGAAAGCTAGACCTCATTGAAGAGAGAGAGGATCTCATTGTATATTGGTGTATCTGCTTGGTGTCGAAGCAGTGTCTGTAGTAGTTGTCGATGGAGTCTAATATTGACTTAGTTTGGTGGCGTTGGTGTTGGCGCTTTGTGTGATGGAGTTAGCCATTGTGTGTAGCTCGTGGTGAGCTGTGTGTGTGCTTGGAGGATCAAGCGTTTTGTGTCACTGGTGTGCGTTGGGTGCTGACGTACTTGGTGAAGTACTTCCGAGAAGTGGAAGATCGAAGCCTAGACTCAGGGGGAGTTTAGCAAAGGAGGTTTCATTGAAGAGGTCTGAGAAGATTGCAGCTGTAGAAGACAGTGTGCTCTGGCGTGTCCGGATGGGATCCGTTGTATTCCTAATCTTTGTAGATTGCTCCTTAGAAAAGAGTGGTAGACACTCGTGTGTGTTGTACCATATAGCAATTGTAGGTTGCTCCTTGTTCTAAGTCAATGAAATCTGGACAAGGTCCCGGGGATGTAGGAAACGAACCCCGTTAACAAACTTTGTGTGTTTTTACTTTCTGCACTAGTTTTGTCGCTCTCACTACATTAACAATTGGTATCAGAGCGGGTCACCTAAGTTACTGGTGTGATCTGGGAGAGTGAGGACAAAAACTTGTTCAGGAAGTAGAACAAAGTTTGATTGAAGATTGATGAAGATGGCGTAATGGGATTTCTTCATAGATTTGGAAGTTGCTGATCTTCGAATTGGTTTTTGACCATGATGTGACTCATAGGGGGAGATTAAAGACCTAGTTTTCAAACCAGTTATGATGAGTGCACATGCATAGTCAAAAAGGGGGAGATTGAAGATGCAGATTTCTAAGATGTTTTGTATTAGTTCGTGAAGTACTACAGGAGGTACTACAGACGTGTCTCATGAAAATGAAACTGAATGGTAGATTGAGTTTTTTGATGTGCGTGAACTTGATGAGCTTGGAAAAGGAAAGAAGATATGTGCTTGAAGACATATGGACGTTTTCCATAAAGTAAAAGGGAGTTTACTTGAAGATGAAGTTTTCCATTAAGGTAAATGGAAAGTTACCTTATGTGTATTGGAAAGACTTGGAGAGCAAGTGGAAGACTTGAAGAGCAAGTTGAAGACGTAAAGAATAAGTAATGGTCTGCTATATAAGGAGGGACGTGCCTTATGAGAAAGCTAGACCTCATTGAAGAGAGAGAGGATCCAATTGTATATTGGTGTATCTGCTTGGTGTCGAAGCAGTGTATGTAGTAGTTATCGATGGAGTCTGATGTTGACTTAGTTTGGTGGCGTTGGTGTTGGCGCTTTGTGTGATGGAGTTAGCCATCATGTGTAGCTCTTGGTGAGTTGTGTGTGTGCTTGGAGGATCAAGCGTTTTGTGTCACTGGTGTGCGTTGGGTGCTGACGTACTTGGTGAAGTACTTCCGAGAAGTGGAAGATCGAAGCCTAGACTCAGGGGGAGTTTAGCAAAGGAGGTTTCATTGAAGAAGTCTGTGAAGATTGCAGCTGTAGAAGACAGTGTGCTCTGGCGTGTCCGGATGGAATCCGTTGTATTCCTAATCTTTGTAGATTACTCCTTCGAAAAGAGTGGTAGACACACGTGTGTGTTGTACCATATAGCAATTGTAGGTTGCTCCTTGTTCTAAGTCAATGAAATCTGGACACGGTCCCGGGGATGTAGGAAACGAACCCCGTTAACAAACTTTGTGTGTTTTTACTTTCTGCACTAGTTTTGTCGCTCTCACTACATTAACAAATATTTCTTAATCTACACTTATCTAAAATCATATTTGGTTATAAATTATATATTTTTGAAAGGGTCCAAAACATAAATGACAACTTTCAACAGTAGATAAAAATTAGTTATCTATTTTAATTTAGATTTAACTGTAACATTAAAACAAACATGAACGAAAAGAGCGGAGGACAGTAGACAACTTTAAAGCCATCAAGAACTGATGGTGAAATGGTGGTCTTAGGCAGACATGGTATGTGTAGGCAGTGCCGGTCCGGAGTTCTTGGACGCCTAAAGCGCATTAGAGAAATGATGCCTTTTAAGAGCAATTTTTATTTTAATCTTTTTAGACTAGCAAAAAAACCAAAACTATTTTTTTTTATGATGCTTAAATTTCGTTAAGAAACCCAATAGACTGGTGTATTATATAAGATTAAATACTGATCTAAAACGTTTTTCTTATTTAATAAATTAGCAGAAAATATTTTTGGTTCATATATTTTTTTTTGCTTAAATCATTGGTTCATATCACAGCAATTTGTTTTCTATATAGTATATAGTTGGCTGATTATACGACCCAACAGTAAATTTTATAGGCTTTCAAAACAATAAATTTCATGTATGTTCTTAGTTTTACAAAATACAGACAAAAATAATTGGGACCAAAATATAATTAAAAGAGGAAACATGTATATAATTTTGTGATTGATTAAAAACGGAAACTAGATTTTTGTTTTGTTTCTAAGTCGATTTGTATTACTGTATTTGTATGACTATTATTTCATAAACACATCGAAAGGTACACGGAAACTGTCAATAAATAAAGGTCATAAATGAATCAGATTCTTTCATTTAGTGTAATGAAAAAGAATTAAAAAAGTAAGAGTCAAGAGTCGAACCTGCATGCTTAAAATATAAGAAAAAGATCTTATACCACCCAACCAAAGATAATTGATTGACAATATTTGGCGCCCCTTAATTTTATACTCAGTTTGGCGCATAAAGCCCAAGCTTCACGGGCTTTAGCCCATGCCGGCTCTGTGTGTAGGTGGGAGAGTTGGAGCAATTAGGTGATACGCATGGAACGCTTGGCTTCCTTCTCTTCTTTAGTGTTTTAAGTGGGAGGCAGACCAAAAGCTGGAGGAAACACCCAAGTGTGACCAATTATACAGAACCACCAACTAAATTGGTTACTCTGCATTATTGGAGTATTTTTAGTGGTTCTTATGTCTTCAGTATTTATTTTGTTTTTTCGATAATATTTGTTTTATGTTAAAATATGCTGGCTATCTAAAATCTACAAAACTTTGATTTTATCTAAAATATAGTAGTTTCTTTATTTTTATGTATAATATATTTTCTTTATTTTTATATCAATGAATTTTTTTTCTTCCTCATTTATGTGACATATAGATACCATTTATATTGATTTAGTTTTTAAAAATTATTTATTTAAGTGCGGCTTTTGATTTGTATAATTTACACCATATTTTCTATATATAAAATTTATTTTAATTTTGCATCCTACTTTTAATTTCAAATAATGTTTTATTCTTGTGTTTGGAAAACTTTTTAATATTAAAAATTAGTGAGTTAACTAATTTGATACTAAATAAAATATTTATCAAAATATAACTATATTTTTAAATCATCCAAATAGAAAATTATTTTTAAGAAAAATATAGTAATATAAATAATTTGTATTTATACTATATTTTAGTAGATCGTTTTTTATTTACTTTCACAATTCAAACGTATATTTTAAACCGCTAGATCCGTTTAATCTATACTTGTACCTGTTTGATTTATTTTTTTGTACCTCTTAATCCGTTTGATCTACTTTCGTTCTCGCTCGATCCGTTTAAACCTTTAAACCGATTGATCCGCAACGATCGGTTTTTTACATTCAAAGCCTGAGTTGTCAGACAACTCGACCAGTTTTGTCGTCGTGTGTTTAACTTTATCACAAACAAAGCAATTTGTGGACACCAATAGTGCCTACTACTTTAAATCTATAAGTCCATTGTTAGTGATCAAGGATTTTGGAAACTAATCGTGTGTTGAGCAAGTTAGGTTAACTAACATGCTGTCTTGTGGGGCGTTACAATTAGTTAACAATAGGTATGGGCATTCGGGATCCCAATCGGGTTTCGGTTTTATCCAATCGGGTTTCGGTTATTCGGGTTTATCAAAATCAGTCCCATTCGGATTATTTAAAAATTCGGGACCGGTTCGGGTTCTATCGGGTTCGGATCGGGTTAGTAAATCTTCCAAAAATCGGTACAACCCAATGTACTTTCGGGTTTGGGTCCCAATCGATTCTTCGGTTTAAAAATATCTAATTTTTACCTACTTTGTAACCAAATCATAAGAAAATTCTATTCTTCGGGTTTGAAATACCTAATTTGTAACTTTTTGTAACCAAAACATAAGTAAAATCGATTTAAAAATAAGAAATGAACATCAACCGTGATCATTCAAAATCAAACAAAAAGGAAACATATTTATTGATAAAAAACCAAATAAACGAAAGCATAAAACGAAAACCACGTTCTCACGAAATGAGAAATATTGTTTAGTGAAAACAAAATCTAAATCTAAATATTTCAAGATTCAATAGCCACATTTAACCATCAATCTTCATGTAATAGTACCACCAACCTTCATGTAATAGATAAGTATTTTAAATATTCAATATATATTAATGTATTTTGAATACATATTAGAAATTGAGAACATATTTGGTACAAGATCTTTTTGGGGTTTGGAATGTTTCGGGTTCTATCGGATATCCATTTAGATTCGGGTTCGGTTCGGATAATACCCATAACCCGTAATACCATAAAACAAGATCCATTCGGTTTTTATTTCGGGTTCGGATCGATTCAGATTCATTTTTATCGGATCGGATTCGGTTCGGATTTTCGGGTTCGGTTTATTTGCTCAACCCTAGTTAACAATGTGAAATTGTGAAGAAAAAAGAGAGTGTAGTTTGATCGACCAAAGAGAAGGTGTGCATTCATCTTGATCCCATATATCTACAAAAATAATCCACCGGAGAAGTATGCGCTACTGTGTTTTTAAGCGATGAAAAGAAGAATAACATACGCTCTTATCTCAAAAACAACTCATCGGTGAAAACCAAAGTCAATAAAACAAGACACGGCTCTCTGAATTTACCAAGGCTTAAGGTCACCAACGGGACCAGCGGTCCAGTTCAGTACCTTCTCACCTGCTTTCAAGTATATGCTTCCGTCATGGGGTAACTTCCTAGCTAACCCGTTAAGTATCTGATGAAATGCGTCCCCTGGCTGCGCGGGTTGAGGGAAGAGCATGGCTTGTTTCATCGAAGGATTCGCCAGGAGTCTCTGTTTCCTGAGGATCACTTCTGTTGGTATTGAAGTTAGGATCGTGTCTAGTTCAGGGACGTCTTTTTCCGCAACAAAGACTCCTATCTCTTCCCAGGGGATGGCGTCTGCGAAAGGCAGCACAATGTCATCCGCTATAATAACCGGAATGCACCCAAACACAACCGCTTCAACTAGCCTGGGGCTCCATGGAGCCCATCCTAGAGGACATAGACAGAAGATGGATCTTTGCATGTCTTCGTAGTATGTTGTCGGGTGGTCTGTTGAGATGTCGAATAGAGGGTTGTTCTTGAAGTTTTCCCACACCGCTGCTCTTGCGCCTCTATAATAAAGGAGACATATGTTAACATTAATAAATTTAATTTTAAGATAAACTAGAAATATAATGAAGAATGGTGAAAAAATATGTACCTTGCATAATAGCCACCTTCTGGGTCGTTGTTAACATCATAGAAGAGACCACGGAAGTAGACAAAGATAGAGCGTGGAATGTGTGGAGGAAGAAGATGGGTCTGCATCTTCAGTGGAGGTGCAAAAGGGGGAATAGTGATGGAGCCTTGGTCCAAACACACATGGTTCCTCTGACCAAACGTCTGAACCAAAGTAGCACGCTGGAGCAGCGGAAGAATCCCTCTTTCAATAGCTTTTTCCTCCTGTATAAAAATGTCAAAATCACTAAACTATTCTACAAAATCTTAATTAATGCAAATAAACTTCATAAGCAATCAATCTAACCTGGTAATGGAAGCAAGCACCAAAGTCATGGGGCACAACAAAGAAGTGATCAGCACCTTCGGTCTTATTCCAATAAGGCCAGTTGGATGAGATGAGTTGAATAGCGCTTCTCATCATACGCGGGGATTTAAAAGGCAAAGGCAAGCCGGTAGGAGTGAGATCGCAAGTTGGGTAGATAGGAGCGTAGAACCAATCAGCTTCGTCGGGGTTACGCGTTCGGACAGGACTAGACAAGAGGAACGTGTGCATGAAGATCTCAGCAGCGAACATGTGGGAAAGACAACGAGGGTCCTTTTGAAGTAGCTTCTTGTTGTACTTGCTTGGAAGCTCGTACACGTAAACCTTAAGCTTCCCTACTGGATTGTCCTCCAACACATCACCAGCACTTCCTGCAAGAAAAAAGGTTTGAGCAAATCAAATAAAAATGTAAACGAATTTGAACAAGAACAAGTACCTGAGATACGCTCTGTTCGAACATTGTGTTGAGCGGAAGAAGCGGAGAGGAAGAGGAAGAGGAGAATGGCGGAGAGGAGATTCGTCATTGTGGGTGGGGCTTGTCTGCAGAGAGGAGAAAGAGAAGGGATTTAAGGGAGGAGTATCGTTGAGAGGTCATGGGGGAGAGTGGTTGACAAGCTTACTTCCAGATTAGGTTTTAGGTTTTTTATTTAATTAATAAGAAAGGGAAGAAGAAGCTAATTTTGAAAATGAAACGGAGAAGAAAACGAAATAGCTTCAAGTCACAGTTAAGTCTTGAATTTTTTTTGCTTCTCATTTACGATTATGGTTTGACTACTAATTGTCCATTGGACCCTCGTTAAACTCCACTCCACTGGCCCATTATAATTATATATATTTTTTTTGAATGAATGCTAAATTTATTCAAAAAAAGCCTTATTACATCAGATGCATACTGTTTAGTTTAAAGAAAGAAAACAACAACTTATTACATTCTATAACTGAACCAAAGTTGTATCATATCTTCCATCCCTTTGAGCCTTTTCTTACGCATCATACTGATTTTGTTTCTGATCCCCTTATCAAGCATTCTTTTAATGACTAGCAAAGGCAATAACTTCTCACCATGCCTAACTTTGTTGCGAACTCTCCACACTTCATAAAGAACCGCTTGAAGAGAGTACCTGATAAGGAAGAGACTCTTCTTCTCTCTCGATGTGTCACAAACTACTACCATAATCTCTTCCCATCGATTAGTATAAGAACTCCCCATAACACCTTTAACTATAAACTCCCAGATTTGAGTTGAGTAAGTACACTCAAAAAAAAGATGGTCTTTCGTCTCCTTTGCAGACTTACAAAGCACACAGGTTTCGTCAAGCCCCCTACTCCATTTAGTCACTCTGTCTAGAGTAGACAATCTATCCAGTGAAGCTAACCATGCTATAAATGCATATTTCGGAGTAGCTTGTGAAATCCATATACCTTTAGCCCAAGCACAAGAAGGTTTACTTACTCTCAACTGCTTCCAAATTTCTTGAGTAGAAAACCTCTGCTTGTAACCCGACTTTCTTTGCCAAACGCCAACATCTTTACTCCCTGAATCAAGCCTGCTACGAATGTTACTCAGCTCTTCTTCAATCTCATTCAGAATACGCACCCGATGTCTTCTTCTTCTCCTAACACATAATACAGCTTCCTCCACCGTTGCATACTTCTTCACCCCCATGTCAATAACTCCTCTGTCGCCAAATAAGTCAAATAGAACTCCACGCATCGACCAATGATCATACCAAAACGAAGTATGTCTACCATTACCCAACTCCTTTTTATAAAATATCTTCGCCACCTCTCTTAGCTTCAACATCTTCCTTCACATCCAAGATCCAATTTGTGGATTTATTTTAACTTCCCAAAAGCTTCTTCCCTTCAAAAGCTTTTCACAAATCCATTTACCCCACAGTGAATCACCAGTTAGCATTCTCCAGATTAACTTGAGGCTATAGACTTTGTTAACTTCTCTCAGATCACGGATTCCTAGCCCACCTTCACTCTTTGTGCAACAGACATCCCTCCAAGCCACCTTAGCGTTAGAAGATTTTAGAATAGGACCCGTCCATAAGAAAGCCGAGCAGATTTTCTCCACCTCTTTAATGCAACTGCAAGGAACACGGAAAACTGCAATCCAGAAGTTCACTATGCTGATAAGTACAGAGTTAAGGAGTTGTAGCCTACCAGCATAGGACAAAAATCTGCAAGTCCAAGTGCTAATCTTGCTTCTAACATGTTCCAAGAGAAGATAATAATCTTGTTTCCTCATTGCTTGAGTCATGAGAGGGAGACCCAAGTAACGCACCGGTAATTCACCTTCTGCAAATTTGAAGTTCGTCAAAATACTTCTCTTCTCCTCCACTGAGATTCCCGCCATGAAAATAGTTGATTTTTCCACACTTATACTCAGCCCTGACCATACTTCAAACTCATCAAAGACCGACAAGGCACCCTGAACCGATTCTCTTGAGCCTTCAATAAGCCCATTATAATTATATACCAGTATGAATAGCCCTTTTTGTCTCTCTGTTCATGCCATATCCTTCACGTGTTAGCTAGCCATTCCCTGTAACAAGATTTACAAGAGCCCCGTTTCTGAAGCTAAAAAGGAATTAGTTACCAAGTGGGTTCCGAATGGCGACTGGCGAGTGATGTTAATGAGTTATTTGTGTAATAATTCAAGACTAGGGTGAGACCCGCGCCCTGCGCGGAGTGAGATAAGCACTTTTACCGATTTTATTTTCCAACATTACGTATTTTATAAAATTAAAAGAATACATTGTAGAAGTATTAAAATCTATATAATTAAATATAAACGGGCAATATATAAGATATTGATTTTTTTTTTGGAAATAGTAAATGTTATTTCCGGTTCAAGATATAGTATAGGGAATTATCTAGAATCTAGACATATATATTTTTAGGAAATGGAATATAATCTACATACATGATATAAATGAACTTATTGCCATTACTATTATTCTTGTATTTATTGTTTTATTGCAATTATAGTATATTTTGTTCTTAATTACTTCACAATTGTCTAAAATTATGAATAAATAATTTTTTCCAGTGTTCTGCAAACATCAGGTTACAATTAATTGAATAACGGCCTTTAATATAACACCGAATACTTCCACCGTTACTCTGTTTAGCAATATACTTTTTCGCGCAATTACAAATGGTATTGAACTATATATATATATATATATATATATATATATATATATATAATATATATATATATAATTTCATGTTTATATGATTTAAGAATTAACTATGGGTTCAAAGATATTATAAATAAAAGTTTAAAATAAAAAGATAACCGACAGAAAAACACTAAAAGAATATAATACAAGTTTTCGTGAGGTTTCTAACAGAATGACGTAAATCCGAAGATAATATCTCGCCTCTGCAGTTGTATCATCATTTTCTTAACCTTTGGTATAATCTTATCATTTTTATTCTTTACAATATTCAGTTATCTGTAGTTTATAAAATACAGTCTTATTTTCGGACAAACTCAAAAGGAGGTGATTGAAATCTTTTTAAGATATTTATATAGAAACTACCCTAGACAACCCAAAATAATCTATCCTATCATGCAATCAATCAATATCAATCTTTGGTATTAAACAGATACTTCTTTGATACTCATGTCTAAAATGCAGAATGAGTGTGTGTATTTCAAACGTCGAGCTATATACTATTCTATATATAACATAGATATAGAATAGATTATTCTAAAAACATAAATGTAAACCCTAAACCCCAAACCATATACTTTAAACCCAAATCCTAAACCAGTTAATATATATTAAACATGCATACGAAATAAAGTTTTCCCTTACATATCATAGATCAAGCTAAATTAAACAGAACTGAAACAGAGACTTCATAGTATTTCTTTTTATGATTCTATAGATTTTGTACTCGCATATAATACAAATAACCATATACACTAAAACCTCTATAAATTAATAATCTCTATAAATTAATAAATTTTTCCGATCCTGAGTCGGGCCGGTTTAAAAAATGATAGAATTCGATAAATTAATAAGATAATAATTTTTTTGAAATCCCTATGTAAATATACGGTCCCAATAAAATTATAAATTAATAATTATAAATCTTATGTATACATATTTATATCTATTATCTTGTATTCAAAAATTTTATATAGACTTCTATAATTTTTTTTTGTCAACAACTTAATATTATAGGAACTTAGCCAAGCCAAGCTCGAGGAACATTGTTTACAAATACTACATGATTTATAGACTTCTATAAGTTAGAATCGCTTTTAAAGGATAGAATTCTTGGAAGTAGAATTACTTCAAATAAAATAGGCAAAGTAATAAATAAAATAATTTGAAAATGGAATATTAATAATATACATAAAGGAAAACAATAAAGATTAAAAATTTAATTAAATTTAAAAATTACACACTGAAATTTTATCTTTATAAATTATTAAATTATTAATTTATCTCTATAAATTAATAATTTATTAATTTATCTCTATAAAATAATAATTTATTAATTTATCTCTATAAATTGATAATTTATTAATTTATCATTACAAATTAATATTTATTAATTTATAATGATTAATTAATACCTCTGTAAAAATTAATAAATTTTCTCAGTCCCACCCGGCCGGAATAAGTTTTGTATTAGAATTATAGAAAAATATCTTTATTCTCCGGTATTAAATATTACTCTAATTAATATGCATAGTAATTGGGTTTCCATATATAAAAAAACATTATAAATGTTATTAAAAATATGTTACAAAAATAGAAGGTGTGAATGAATGCAAAAATCAATTAGACCATCCTTTTTTCCTTTTGAAGGAAACTCGACTAATAGTTCAATTTTCATTGCCAAAAAATAAGGACTTAGGTCTCTCTATTTAATAGCAGTAATATTTGAGTTTCCATATACAAAAGAACATTGTCAATGTCATTAAAAATCAGAACAAATATAGAAGGTGAGAATTAATGCAACAATCACGTAAACAAAATCACTCAAATCAAGAAACTGACGTATTTCCTTATATACACATGCGAACATGAAACTATATAGCATATTTATACGAATATGCATGTTTGTCCAATGGCATAAACCGTAATATCCTAAGATACTTAAGCATTCTTTCAAAAAGAGGCTGAGAAGGAACCTCGTGCCGACACGTCGTCAATAATGGCAATTCCGAAAATATGTTACTCTTTGAAGGTTACTCTTGTTTTTTGCTTCTGTTTTAATATTAAGGGGATTGAGCATTAACTTGGAAAAAAAAGAATAACGTCTAAACTTGGTGTTGTTCTTTTTATTTCGCCTTTTTTCCAGTTGAATAGCTTGCTTCAATTTGAATACGTAGTTAATTACCACATCATAATATATGGCAAATAAATAAAATAGATCGGGAAAGAAATATCTAGAGAGACTCCAGATGAGAAAGCGGTTTCCATATCACCATAAGTTTTGATACACACTGCTTATCTTAAAGCCATACGTTTTTTGCTTGGACACCAGTCTGCTCTTTGGTTTTGTCTGAAAATTCCACTTTCCAAAATCGATGGAACTTTTCTCCAGATTTCCAGCTTTGCGCAGACACATAAGAGACTCTATTTCTTAGAGAGAACATGAACAAACCATCTTCACTTCATTTGGTAGCTGTCATAATGATGCTCATAACGGCGACAATGACTTTAATGTGTCAAGCTACGGGTAACGTCCACCCTATTATTCTGATTCCAGGAAACGGCGGTAATCAGCTAGAAGCAAGACTCGACCGAGACTACAAGCCAAGCAGCATCTGGTGTAGCAGCTGGTTATACCGTACCCGTAAAAAGACTGATGGATGGTTCAGGCTATGGTTTGATGCTGCAGTGTTATTCTCTCCCTTCACCAAATGCTTCAACGAACGAATGATGTTGTACTATGACGCAGATTTGGATGATTACCAAAACGCCCCTGGTGTCCAAACCCGGGTTTGTCATTTCGGTTCGACCAAATCACTTCTCTACCTCAACCCTCGTCTCCGGTATAGTAACCTTCCAACGTTAACCGGTATGAATGTTATATCAGTTTGTTAACAAGATGTGATTTGGTGCAGAGATGCAACATCTTACATGTCACATTTGGTGAAAGCTCTAGAGAAAGGATGCGGGTATGTTAACGACCAAACCATCCTTGGAGCTCCATATGACTTCAGGTATGGCTTGGCCGGGTCGGGTCACTCGACCCGTGTAGCCTCTCAATATCTACAAGACCTCAGACAGTTGGTGGAGAAAACGAGCAGCGAGAACGAAGGAAAGCCGGTGATACTCCTCTCCCATAGCCTAGGTGGCCTTTTCGTCCTCCATTTCCTCAACCGTAGCTCCCCTTCATGGCGCGGCAAGTACATCAAACACTTTGTTGCACTCGCTACGCCGTGGGGTGGAACCGTTGAGCAGATGAGGACATTTGCTTCGGGGAACACACTCGGTGTCCCTTTTGTTAACCCTTTGCTGGTCAGGCCACAGCAGAGAAGCTCAGAGAGTAACCAATGGCTACTTCCACATTCCAAAGTGTTTGAAGACAGAACTAAACCGCTTGTGGTTGCTCCCGGGGTTAACTACACAGCTTACGAGATGGACAGGTTTCTTTCAGACATTGGCTTCTCTCAAGGAGTAGTACCTTACATGACGAGATTGTTGCCTTTAACAGAGGATACTGCGACTCCGGGAGTGCCGGTCACTTGCATATATGGGAAAGGAGTTGATACGCCGGAGGTTTTGGTGTATGGAGAAGGAGGGTTTGATGAGCAACCAGAGATTAAGTACGGAGATGGAGATGGCACAGTTAACTTGGTGAGCTTAGCAGCTTTGGAGTTGATTCACAATGTTGAGAGTTTGAAAACGGTAGAGATTGGTGGAGTCTCGCATACCTCTATACTTAAAGATGAGATTGCACTTGAAGAGATTGTGCAGCAGATAAAGATTATTAATTCTGGATTAGCTAAGAGTGAACAAGGACAGTCAATTAGTCAGGTTGAAAGTAAGTAGAACTAGTTAGTTTTCGTTAAATACATTAAATGTTGTGTAAAGTGGTTATGATCCAAATTCACTGGAACAAGACAATGAACTTCCACAAACATAATAAAAAGGATAAAAGACGTTTGCAAGTTTTTTATAGAGAAGACCATCCGCTTCAGAAATTTATGAGTTCAGCTATAACTGACTAACATAACCTCTCAACTCTGAGATAGATAGACTTAAGATTCAGTAGAGGAGGCTGCGTCATCTTTGTGCTTAATCATGCCAGAGTCCACAAGGATTGGAATCTCTGCAGCAAGCCATGGAGCAAGCCCCAAACAAAGTGCATGTGCTATACCAAACCTAGGACTGCATAAACAAAACAAAAAAAGCCATTCATCAATGCCAAGAAAACAAGAAACGGATTGCATTAAACCCAAGCTCGCGTAATAAGAATAAAATGTCCACTTCAGGTCAACAACTTTCATTCCGACCTACAATACAGCTTAATAGGGGAGTTTGTTGGCCTAACTGAATAAACATCGACAACAAACAAATGTAAGAAGTAACATCTTAAGACGAAAAAAAAAGAACAGACTAAACTCTGATCTAAAAAAAACAATGCGAGAAGCATAAATAAAGTTACCAGTTTTTAGCCCAGAGCGGCTTGAAATGAACAGTCAGGCAAATCTTCCCACCTCGATACATCTTACATAAAACCAAGAGAGAGAGGAAGAGATGAATAAAGACAGACCAAACCCAAATTGAGAAGAAACCTAGAAAGCCCCCCTAACCTTTTGGGTTTTGCCGTCAATCTCAGGCAACTCAAGCTCGGGAGCAGTTGCAGGGTAGGTGACGGGGATATCGAACTGGAGATCGAACTCGTATTTGAGGAGGTTGTGAACGTACCAGCACTTGCCAGTCCAACGCGTACCTTCGGGGTTGGAGGCGGAGATGCGGAACCAATCATTGTCGTTGGACTTGTTCATCTGTGTATACGCGATCAGTGACTTGTACTCCTCTTTAAGCCTCTGTTTCCATGCATCGCCGTCTCTTGGTCCCGCTTTTGTTGTCAGAAGAGGGATCCGCGTTAACGTCGACTTCGTGCTCGGATCCCATCCTTCCATTTTTTTCTCTCTTGACGATCTGTAACTGCGTTTTCAACCCTAAATGTGTTTTTTTCTTCTTTTGCCTTGATCGGGAATTGATTCTGATTCCTCTTTAGCTTGCTTGCTTTTTGTCAGAGGAGGAGCATCGGGACCACGCAGAAAGAAAGTGTAACCGAAAATATCAAACCGGTTTTGAATTAGGCGACTTGGCTGTCTAAACTAGCTTTTGGTTAACTAACCACAAACAGCTCGCATTGTAAGTTTTAAGAAGTAAAACGACATGTTGTTTTTCTAAGTCTTGCCGACCCAGAAATTTTTAAGAGTCGGTCAATTCAAGCCATTCCGGTCTTTTTCTGTGTTGCAGCAAACATTTTTTCTGTGCGCCTAGTCTACCAAATTGCCTAATTGCTCTACGCTACTTCTGTGGCGCCGAGATACTTCTCCTTCAACCTTGAGAAACCCTAGAAGGTAGACACTGTATGGTAGCAATCTTGTCGATCGTTGTTTGCTACAAAGAGAAAGATAGTTTTAAATTTTTAATTACAAAAAGATAGCCATATTGAGTTTTACATGGATTAGATACCTGTGAGCTACTCTCACAAGTCTTCGTAAGGGTGTCGTGAGCAGAAATGTCAAGAGTTCTAACCAGCACGTCTGGCTAAAAAACAATCCAGATGGATGCATCTCACTCACTCACATTTTGGGACAATCTTACCATGAAATTCTGTAGAATTGTTCTAAGAAGCGTGGGAAACCAGCCTAGAAGCACCATTGTTTGAAGCAATCTAAATATTTGAGACTGTTATAGACACAAATATGAACAATTATCCAATGAATGTGAACGACTAGTTACTTTGTTCATTGTTGTCTGGACTCAGACCGTGTATTGGAATATGTCCAAAGGAAGCAAAAAAATAATTCCATCTCGTACTAAATACACCAAATTCAAAAACATACCAAATTTTCATGGTCTTGAACTTCACCTTTTGCTTGTACGTTCCTGAACACCTGAGACTTCAAAAGTTCCTGAACCCTAGTATAAATCTTTACCAGTCAAAAGTCGTATCTAGGAACTATCTCACAGTAACGACAGCTTCGAGATTCTTCTGCATCACCCACCCTTGTGGATAAGGGACATCTAGCGCATCCAAGTGAAGATGCCAGTTCAGTATCCTCGAACAAGCTGGTGGAACACCTTCCATATCGCTTTCATCTGCTACCACCTGCTCTATAAATGTTGTCTCCTGCTTGGAAAACACACCATGTCATGTATAAGTAAGATTACATAGACGGTTCACTGCGCCACCAGAGATAAAAGGAAAAAAAAAGTCATACTTGGAAACCTTCCTTCACTGTGTCTAGTTGGCGGGTTGGATGTGAAAAAGGACGTTTCCACCTTTTAGGGTCCCAGAGTATAGTGCTGTTGAAAGCAAACCCTGACATATCAACATGGAACCTTCGTACTCTTTTACTCTTTTCATTAGTGTGCCATCCAATTACTTGACTTCCATTGCATACTGGACCCTCGAGGATGGCTTTGTTTTTGCTTGGCGCCAGCATTGCAACAGGCCAAGTTCCAAATCGCCTGCACAAATGAGATAGATAAAGCATAACGAATTCAAATGATGGACAAATCTTCCAGAAGAATATAAGCTTTTGGATATCAAGATGTCAGCATCAACACTAAGCATCTCCAACAATACTAGGATCACTAAGACTGCACGAAAAAAGCCACAACAAGATGCGAATTAAAGAAGTGTATACCAATAGAGTTCTGCTAGACTGAAACCGAAGCACAGTCTCTCAACAGAAACCAACTCAATGATGTAATAATAACTCTAATTCTCACAAACTACCAGGCAATATAACATCAAAGACCCACTCTTATTAACTCACCTGATCTCTCTCAAGCTTCGGAACAAGTCAAGAGAGTAGACATTATCATCATCAGCAAAGTAAACAATCCCATCAAGCTTATGCAGCTCAATATGTTCCAAGGCAGTGTTCCTCTGATGAACACCTCTATCCTTAAAACTCGTCATGTTCCTCTTGCAAACCAAGTGTCTATACATCACCCCGGTCTTCCTCAGAATCTCAGAAGTCTCGAACGACGCCGCATTGCCCTCCACCACTATCCACAGCACAGGTGGCTCCACCAGCCTCAGCGTTTGAGCAACCCTGTTCAAGTAATACGCCTGCATCGCTCGATTGTACGTTGGCGTCACCACAATCACAAGCTTCCTCGGCACAACCAAATCCAAATCCTCCGCCACGAAGCTTACTCCATCCACACCTATCTCTTCCCGTTTCACGTTGCTGGGAGGTTTGATCTGGAAGGTGGAATGATCTGTACCGTTCATGTCATCGATTTGGCCGTACGGTGTCATACCTAAGAGGAAACCGATGAGAAAGAAAGCGAGGAACTGGTAAAACGGTCGCCGCCATGGACCTCTGCGTGAGAGAAGTTGGGGGGAGTTGTGTTGTTTAGTGGTGCCTTTCTGAGAAGGGGATGGTGCTGCGCCTCCGGGGCGATTGTGATAGAGCGGCGAGAGAGTTCGCCGGATTGAAGCCATCTCAGATGCTTACATGCTCCGAATCAAACATTGAGAGGGATCAAGAGAAGCAATTCGCAGGAGGATTTCAAGCTCAAGTCGGAGTTGGTAATCTCGTTTAGTCTTCTTACTTGCCGATTTGGATCTGTCGCCGCGGAGATCTAGAAAGAGGGAAAGTTGCAGGGGAAGAGAGAGAGTGGCCAAGAAAGAAATTAGCTACGCAGGTTCGTGTGACACGTGGCCTGGTTATGGCTTGTGAGAAAAACATTGTAAAATGGTAGGGATGGCTGGCCTGGGAGTATAATACACCAACAATATTTATCTCAATCTTTTTAATATCATTCATGAGATATGTCTAAATTAAAATCATGATATTTGTCTTATTCTGAGAGAGTGGGGTTAAATAAAATAAATAAATTATTAGTTAGATTTAAGATTAAATAGCACTAAAAAAATAAAATGACCAAAATAACTTCTTTTTGTTTTAAAAATTTTAATTTTTATTTATTTTGAAATTTGAAACTCATATCTAAAACTCACCTCTTAACTCTAAACCATAAGTATAGATTAGTTAACTCAAATTATATAAATGCATATTTTATCCTTTAATAAATAGTTTCTATTTTTTCTTTATGATAAAACTTTTTATTTTTAAAAAATTGAGATGGACTGGAGATAATCTAAGCATGTCAAGTTCCCAACTGATACTCTCTTTATATGATAATTGTAGTTTAAGGTTTCACACATATATTCAAACATATATTTGTTTTGTTTTACCTCTTTTAGTTATGTACACTATATGATTTTGGTAATTGCTAAAAGGGAATTGTAACAAATATGTTGATATTTAGTCCAAAAAAAGATGTTGATAAATAGTTATATATTCTTGGAAAGTAAAACCTAGGAGATCTTACATTCATTTTTATGTTAGAAAAAATCTCTTTAATATTAGTTGAGAATTTATATTCAAAAAAAAAAAAAACGTGACATTAGTATATAAAGTAATTTCATAAACGAAAAGTACACAAAAATTATTTTTGATATCTTAAAATTACCTTTCCTTTTAAAATTAATCTTAAACAACAATATCAATCTTTAAAAAAGTATTTTATAAATTTATTTCCTCTGATATAGAAGTAAAAATTACTTAAACAACATTAATTGAGATATTTTCTTTGATTCTTATATTACATAATGATGTTATCATGATTTAGTTCATTTGTTAAATAATATATGTGTATAAGGTTTCAAAAGATTATTACATTGGTTTATTTTCAGTTTTTTTTTTCATTTACGCAACTATGAAGCTGATAATCATTTTAGTATCTTATATTGTTTTTTTTATCAAAAGTATCTTATATTGTTAAAACACATATAAATATAGTAAATTATGCATAATTTGCACATCTAAGTTGAAGAACTAAACTAAATACAGTAAACAATATTATTTTGATTTAACCTAACTAAAATAGTTGACCAAAAAAAAAACCTAACTAAAATAAATAAAATTATGGTTCAATTTGGATGAATAGATGTAGTTCAATACAGTCAGAAAAAAGTAAGTATACCAATCTAAAGTTTTGTACCTAAAATAAAAGTAAAATGAAATATTATTATTTATTATGATATCTTAATTATTTTATACATATTATCTATGAAATGACTCCAATTAATATATGTAACTAATAAATTTAAACAATGTTTTAATCTTTTTGTAACTAAAACATTATAGTACATTTCAAAGAAGTGATGTTCAATAAACTCAAATATTTTAATAGTTAATAATATGAAAATAATCAATAACTTCTTACAAAAATAATAAAATGATATTAAACTTATAAACAAATGAAATAAATTGTTAATCAATTATGATAATCTTTATTTTGTAGATATTTATATTCGTGCATGGGCATGAAAAAATCATCTAATTAGTGTAATATTTTCTAGGTTTTACTTTCTAAGAATATAGAACTATTTATCAGCATATTTGTTGCAATTTAGAAATACTATTTTTAGGTTGTAAAAGTGTTACACATAATTTAACAAAAATGATGATTTCGTAGAAGGATGGGTATTTCATAAGGGTACCATAAAATATGTAGAATCAACTGTATCTCCTCAAAGTATGCAAGTTATCGACGAGTACTTCAATCACCACTAGATCATCATATTATTTTGATACATCGTGCATGTAACAATTCATAATTGAGGTATTTCACAAAACCTCCCATAAATTCTTTGCCAGGTTTAAAATTATTCAGTGTTTTTATCTTGTGTTTTTTGTTTAAATCTTATGCACACTACTTGTAAGACTATCAACAATAGTTTTCACTTTCAACATTCTTCACATCATCTTCCCTCTCTTCCACATCATATTTTCGCCTTTCTACCAACTAATTCAACACCCACTCAATTTTTAAGTTCAACACATTTTCCTATAATTTTTTTCTTTCATAATTTTGCTTTCTTATATGTTTTTTTTCATTACATATTGAAATTTATTGATTAAAATTAAATTGAAATAGTTAAGAATTATAATTATTGATCAAAATTAAATAACAATAGTCTAGTTGGGATTCATTTCATTAGAAAAAAGAGAAATATAAAGGCAAAGGTTTAATGGAGTCTAATAGAAAATTTATAGTACAAATAGATGAACTTTTTTTGTGTTCAAATCAAATGAAACAAGTTTCTATTTACAGAATTTGAAAATGATAAATTTTGATGTAAAAATAAAATTTAGAAAATAAAAATTTATGAGATAATTTATATCAAATAATTCAGATGAAAAAAAATCAGAAATATCTATGACTCATAATTTAGTGACAAGTGCTCATTGGATTCAACATTGTTGAATTCTTTCAACCATACTTAATACACATAGGATTCAATTTGTTTTTCAATAGACCATTGTACTTTTTTAACTATTGATTTTTTAATTCAATAAGCCATTGTAGATAGTCCAAGCATAAACCTTTTCCAGAATTTTATATTTATCTTGTTTACGTCTTATTTTCTCTTTTTGATGCAATTTTTAATTTATTGATCAATCAGAAAAGGACATTTACAAAGAATGGGCTAGCTAAGAATGAAAAAAGGAAATAAACATATACCTATAAAAGACTTTATGCTATAGAAAATCTAATCAAATGCTTCAAACCATCTCCAGAGAAGACCATTTAAGGGATGATCCAACAGATATCTTAGGGATATGATCCTATCCTTGATTCCTTTGTTGATTACTGTAGTCAGTTGCTCACTCCCTTGAGGAGATTGTAGGTGCCTGCGACCATTCCGTGCTCGTCAAACATTGTAAACTACTGCCTGAAACACCATTCGAATGAGAATCTGATCAACCTTATTTGATGCACCAGTTTGAATGAAGCTAAACATGTCCTGCTAATCCGGGTTAATACTCCTTCCTACCAGTCTTCTTGCTAGACGGTCCCAAACGGTATAATAATATGGGCAGACAAAGAATAAATGATCTCGAGTCTCGTCTTTTTCTCCAAAATGAGCACAACCTTGTTGGATACCCCACTTTCTGTGACACTTTAGCTTGCAGCTGCTTTAGGCATTTGACCAAACTTAAACGTGACAGATAGAGACAAACTGAGATTTTCAACTCAAGGTAACAAAAACATGATTTCTCTGTAAGAAACCATTGAAGAGTGAGTGATCAATAATCAAATTACGGATCTCCTGTACTAAATGTTGATAGATAATCCCCGAGCCAATCTAGAATGTTATATTGCAATGAAATGAATTTTTATTTGATATTCAATAAATAATAATCCATCCGTTTAAATTTGTAAGTAGTTTTTACATAAAATTACTAATATTAAGAAATTTATTACTTTTTAAAAAGTATCATTTAATATATAAATTCAACCCATTATAAAAAGTTAACATATTTTTATTGGTTGCATAATATACAATAAATGCAAAAGCTACATTGAAATGTTAAAAGAACTACTTATATTTTGAAACAAAGTTTTTTTTTACTAAAACTACTTAAAATATGAAACGGAGGAAGTATATTTTATGGAATGGTATAAGAAATAAAGACTAACTTCTTTTCTCAGCTGGTTCTGAGATCATTCTCTTTTCCTTAAATCTGTCTGAAGATTATTAAGGTGGTGGCTGAGCTGAGTTACATGGTGTTGTGCACTCTTCAGAAATGTGTTTTACCGTCAAATTGTTTGCAAGCATTGATCGCTGAAGCTGTGTGGGTTTAACAGAAGCAGATGAGCATATATGAAGTATGTCTTCCATCAAACTTACTTTCCATAACCCAGAAAAATTCCATAACTAAAAAAAGGAGATGCAGATTGTATATTAATTATGGTCTCCAATATCCTTCGTTTCTAAGTGTCACCTACGTAGATAAAAATGAAAAAGAACTAAACGCAATTGATGATTTTCCAAATATTCTAATTAAACAAGAAATATAAAAAACAACACAATCTAATTAACTATATGATAGTGAACATAATCGGCAATTGAAATTTAAACTGGAAAAGGAAGGAAAGGGAAGATGAGGAGGTCAAACTTTTCATCATTGAAGAGGATGTTAATCCTAAATTTAGTGCCTCAGAAAAATGAAAAAACCCAGCCGGCTGAAATTTGAAGATGGTAGTCCATCATTGTTGTAGGTTGTGCTTGTAAAGAAGAAATATACATGATTCGGGTGCAGCAATGAGATTTAGAGAGGACATCATCCCTTTTTATAGGATCAAAATTTCTGGTTTACAAAGTGCTAGGTGAATTGAAAATTAAATTGGCCATAGTGGGAGAGGTGGACTGAGGAACTCAATGGTGAATCTTAATAACATGATTTTAACGTTTAGCGGAAGTGTTACATTTACCCATACGGCTCTGAACTGGTGGTGGGAATCATAAGAGATGAGACGGCATCAATGATGCACTACAAGAAAACAGATATTTAACGAGGGCCATTTTCCTCGTTAATTCCTCGTAAAAGGATGTTTACGAGGAATTAACGAGGAAAAGAGTTTCGTCGTTTATCGTCCGTCGTAACAAAACTTTCGTCGCCATTTCCTCGTACAATAGCGAGTCTACTATTTCCTCGTAAAAACGAAGTTAATATTTCGTCGTAAGTTCCTCGCCGCTTTTCCTCGTAAATCACTCGCAGGCTTTCCTCGTAGAAGCCACGCGGAACACCCGTCATTACTTACACGTAAGATCCTTGAAAATAAACCTCGTAAATTCGATGTAACTTCCTTGAAAAGATTCCTCGTGAAGTCCACGTAAAGTCCTTGAAATATTTTCCTCGTAAAAACCTCGAAAGGCTTTCCTCGTAAATTCCTCGGAAATCTTTTCGTCGTAAATAACTCGTAGAGTGCCAATTTTCGAATTAATAAAAATATTATTTGATAAATATAATAATTATTAATTTAATAAAATAAAAGTATTTAAATATTGGGTTTATAAATAAATTTTAAATAAAATTCAGAAGCAACAAAATATTTTATATATAATTAAGTTTTGGATTTTATAATACATAAACCGAAAAAAACTAAAAAAACTAAGGCTCGTTCATCGCCTCGTAGAATTCCTCGCTCCTCCTCGTAACATCCTCCTCGTTATGTGTGCCCGATGACTCGCCTGGAATGGGATTTTGTTGTTTCATGTTCCTCAACAAAGCTTCCCATTCCGGATTTGTGGACGCTATAACGTCAATGAAGGCCTCGAGTCCACTCACACGGCTTTTGGTCGCGCCCAGCTCGGAACGCAACTGAGTGACTTCTTCGGTCTGTCTCTGAGCATAAGATGATGTCGCTCTCGGGACATCATTGACGGAACCGATCCCCAACGTACGTCCCTTTTTCTTAGGGACAACCTTAAAAACAAAAAAATTATATTTGTTAGTTAAATTTAAAAGGTAAATTTAATGAATTAATAATTAAAAAGACATAATGTTAAAAAATTTACCTCCTCGTAAATCTTATCCACTTCAGTTGTGGATAAGGTAACCGGTAATCCGTCGGCGGACTGCTGGGTCAGCTGAGTCTGGCGCTCCTAAACCCGATCAATTACGTTGTTGTAGATTTGCTCGGACTTGCCATCTAAAAACTGGCCCGCCTTGTTCTTGTGGGTCCGCTCGTAAAGTTCCGGAAGAGTCGGGAGACGTCCAAACTCTTTGGCCTAAAAACATTTAAGAAAATTGTTAGAAATATATTTAATTATATTAAAAATAATAATTAAAAAAATTAAATATTTAATTACGTACCATTTGCAAACGGACACCGGCATGGGGTTTTTGGCCTGTAGAGTGTTGCATCGGGCCGTTACCGTGCTCGTCTACCGTGTTACGGGCGGCAGCACAAATGTTTGCGATCCTAATGGAGTTGGGATCCTTCCAGTAACGGATGAGGCCGTCCCAAACATCCGTGGTAAGCTCAGCGGGTTTGCCACGGGTGTACCCCTTGACGATCCAGGCACCCTTCCAGTTGCAAACCGTGTCCGACAAGCGAACTTGCGCCTTCTCGTAAAACGCCTTCCTCACTCTCTCACTGACCCCGATGGACCAATGATACTTTTGCTGCAAAAAAAAATTTAATAATTGGTTAATAAAAAAAATAATAATTAATTAATAGAATTACTTACAGCGTAAATCTTGAACCACGTCTTTCGGATGTAGATCGGCGTCAATTTCCAGTTTGGATGCGCCATGGAGAAGTAACCTTTAATCGTCTCGGTTACATCTGTCGCAAGGCAATTGTCAACCCCAAACCTGGAAAAAATGAAAATTTAAATTATTTAATGAAGTTATAAATTAAAATAATTATTTAAAAAATGCACTTACCACAAAGTCCCGTCGGGTCTGTCGGGGTCTATGATTGGTAAACCAGCTCTGCCTGGCATACCGAGAATATCCTCGACAGTGTACTGCGAGAAGGGAACAGTAGGTGGCACCATGAGATCGGAATGAACAGCGGCGGGGATCTCAGGAGGAGCTATCGGAGGAGGCACCGGAGGAGCCATCGGAGGAGCCATCGGCTGAGCCATCGGCTGAGCCATCAGAGGAGGCATCGGCTGAGCCATCGGAGGAGGCATCAGAGGGAAGAAATGCTGAGTCTCGGGAACAGACTCCTGATCCGAAGAATCTGAACCGCCGGCACCTGAAGAAGAACCTGGCGGGTCTAACTGACTACCAGGCTCACCGAATATCTCCCTGTAGTGAGCAGAAAGCATGCGCTGGCGAACCTGCAAAAATATTTTTTTTTGAGATTATGATCATCAATAATTAAAAAACTATCATCAATAATTAAAAAATCTATCTAACGAACATAAAATCCGTAAACCCATCTAAATTCCCTAAACTAACCACCTAAACTAACCACCTATCTAAATTGTCTAAACTAATTATGGGGGCGAGGAAATTACCATTTTCGGAGAAGAGAGGAATGGGGGAGGAGTTGGAGACGAAATGGGGAGGAAGTGGAGAGGAAGTTGGGAGGAATGGAGAGTGTGAGGTTTGTGCGGTTGTATATATAACTTACGGAGGTCTTGCAATTTCCTCGTAAGTTTACGAGGAATTAAAGAGGCCCGTGTTTCTGTTCCTCGTAAAAACCACGTAACCTTACGAGGAAATTGCGAGGCCCGTCCCAAATCAAACGATGAAATAGCGAGGCCCGTCTTTCTGTTCCTCGTAAAAGCCTAGTAAGTTACGAGTTATTAACGAGGTTATTTTCTAAACCTCTAAAATCGAAACCCCAAACCTTAAACCCCATCTTTCTTATATTCTACTTCATATATTCATAACATATCTTCTTTTTAACCTCAATATTCTTAACATTTCAAACCTCAAAATTTATAACCACAATTCTTTAACTTCTAATATTAATCTCTTCTTTCTAATATAAACTTATACAAAATCAAATTATTTATTTAAATTTTTTATCTTAATTGCAACAAAAATATAATCCTTTGAAGATTTGAAAATATAATCCTTTGAAGATTTAAAAATATAATCCTTTGAAGATTGAAAATTATAAAATTATTAATGGGGTTTGGAGTTTGGGATTTAAACAAAATAGATAAGAAAGATGGGGTTTGGGGTTTAGGGTTTAGGGGTTTAGACAACATTTCTCGTTAAAACCTCGTAAACCCACGAGGAAATAACGAGGAAGTAAAAAAAAAACAGAAAGCCTCGGTAATTCCACGTAAGCTTACGAGGTCTTTACGATGATTCTGTCTTACGTGGAATTAACGAGGCCCGTGTTTTTCTTTTTTTCTACTTTCCTTGTTATTTCGTCGTAAATTACGAGGAATTAACGAGGTTTTCTTTCTAAACCTCTAAAATCAAAAACCCCAAACCTTAAACCCCATCTTTCTTATATTCTACTTCATATATTCATAACATATATTTCTTTTAACCTCAATATTGTTAACATTTCAAACCTCAAAATTTATAACCACAATTCTTTAACTTCTAATATCAATCTCTTCTTCCTAATTTAAACTTATACAAAATCAAATTATTTATTTAAATTTTTTATCTTGCAACAAAAATATAATCCTTTGAAGATTTAAAAATATAATCTTTTGAAGAGTTGAAAATATAATCATTTGAAGATTTGAAAATATAATCTTTTGAAGATTTGAAAATATAATCATTTGAAGATTTAAAAATATAATCTTTTGAAGATTTGAAAATATAATCTTTTGAAGATTTAAAAATATAATCTTTTGAAAATTATAAAATTATTAATGGGGTTTGGAGTTTGGGATTTAGACAAAATAGATAAGAAAGATGGGGTTTGGGGTTTAGGGTTTAGGGGTTTAGACAACATATCTCGTTAAAACCTCGTAAACCCACGAGGAAATAACGAGGAATTAAAAAAAAACAGGAAGCCTCGTTAATTCCACGTAAGCTTACGAGGTCTTTACGACGATTCTGTCTTACGTGGAATTAACGAGGCCCGCGTTTTTCTTTTTTTCTACTTTCCTCGTTATTTCGTCGTAACCTACGAGGAATTAACGAGGTTTTCTTTCTAAACGCCTAAAATCAAAAACCCCAAACCACAAACACCATCTTTCCTATCTTCTACTCTTCATATTCCAATCCCAAACCTCAATCTTTTTTTTTCTTTATAATCGAATCACATGCATTAAGTCTGAAAATCAATCATATTAAAACACAAATACATCAATCGGATACATTTTCGTCATCACTAGAAACATCATCATTTTCATTAAACTCGTCTTCAACAGCTTCGTCTGTGCCATCGTCGGTAAGATCTTCATACTCATGATTATGCGGATCAATGAGAAGAATGTCATCAATTTGTTGTTCAGGTTCCTCGACTTCATTTATCTGTTCTTCTTGCAATGGTGGTTCTTCTCCACTAATGATTCGTCCTCGAGGTGTAACTTTGATCACAGATAACCAATTTATTCCCGATTCTCTCATCCGAGGGTATGGAAGGTAGCTAACTTGATCTGCTTGTGAAGCTAAGATGAAAGGCTCGAATTTGTTGTACCTGAAAATAAAGAAAACATAGAAGTAAGCTTATTCTGCTCATGTATGCCAAATAAAGAATTTGTTGTATCTTCGTCCACCATTGACATCAACTACACCAAATTTGTCAAACCGAACACCTCTGTTGACGACGGGGTCGAACCACTCACATTTGAAGAGGACGCATTTCAGCTTCAATATCCCTGGAAATTCCACTTCGATAATCTCTGTCAAGATACCGTAGAAATCGGTTTCCCCTTTCACACATATTCCATAGTTACTGGTCGCCCGCTGTCTACCATACTCATATGTGTGAAAAGTATAGCCTCGTGTGAAATACATCTGTGAAGTGGTGACCTTTACATGTGGAGATTGAATTACTTCATGTAACCACTTAGGATAATCTGCATCGTCGTCAAAATCAACCTGCAAAAACAAAGTGAACGTTAAAATACAAATCATTTATGAATAAAGAGTTTAAGTTAATACCTGACTCATCAACCACTTTATAAAGTGTTGATCTTTCCTTTTGTCTACGTCAGTTGTGGATATACCAGGGAATGTTTCTTCGACTTGTGAAACAAATAGGCTGTAAAATCACATTTTATATTAATTAATATTTGGCAATTATATATATGTGTTAATTTATACGTGTCCATTTATGTTACCTTTCAAAATAACGAATCAATGGATCCTCACAATTGAGTAGAATATAGGTGTGTGCACTATGAGCGTCTTCTTCACTCGACCACCAAACCTCTTTTGATTTCCCACCCAGTCGCCCAATCTGGCTAAAGATGTCTGGAACACCAGCAACTGCGTATGTTGGCGCGACACCACCATCATCATATCTCCTTGGAGCTCTTTTCCGAGTACGTACTTTTGACGCAAAGTAGTACGATGTGAAGTGAGAAGTTTCTTCCGTCAAACTTCCAGCAATTATAGATTCTTCAACCTTTGCAAGGTTCTTCGCTTTTCCCTTCAAATATTTCATGGCTCGCTCATACTGATATATCCATCCGTAATGTACAGGTCCACGAAGCAATGCCTCATATAGAAGGTGGATAGCTAGATGCTCCATTACGTCAAAAAACCCAGGAGGAAATATCTTCTCCAAGTTGCACAATAAGATGAGAATGTTCTCTTGAAGCTGTTCCACGACTTCTACTTTAAGGGTGCGGGTGCTCAGATCCCTGAAAAATGCTCCAATGCCTTGTATATTCCAAAAACAATTATACACATATTAGTCATATATATTTCAAACTAAATCATTATATATAAAATAACTGCAATAAATAATATAGTACCTGCAAGTGCTTCATGTACGTTTGTAGGAAGTAGCTCCGCAAAAGCAAAGGGAAGTAGTCGTTGCATAAAGACATGACAGTCATGACTCTTCATCCCGGAGAACTTTTGACCCTTTTCAACGCATCTAGACAGATTTGAAACATACCCATCGGGGAATTTCACTTCTGATGCTACCCAGTTGAACAACACCGACTTTTTTTCTGAAGACAATCTGAATATCGGAACAGGAACTTGCCCATTGCTGTTTATATGTAACTCGCTTCTTGAGCAAATATCCGGCAAGTCTAAATTCGATTTTATGTTGTATTTTGTCTTCCCCGGGACATTCAATATTGTATTCATGATGTTCTCAAAGAAATTCTTCTATATATGCATCACATCGAGGTTGTGGCGCAGAAGAAGATCCTTCCAATATGGCAACTCCCAAAATATACTCTTCTTGTGCCAGTTGTGATGAACACCGTAAGAATCAGGCATATTAGGGGGAACATGCCAATTACCACCACGAGGAACTGTTTCCAAAGCTCCATAGTAATCGAGTTGCTTTTCAGTTTCTTCTCCAGTTAAATATGGAGGAGGAGTGTCTCTCACAACCCTTTTGTGCCTAAACAATGTCTTGTTTCTTCGGTACGGATGGCCAATGGGAAGAAATCTATGATGACAATCGAACCAACTTGTCTTCCTCCCATTCTTCAGTTGAAACGCATCTGTCGCTCCATTACAATATGGACAAGCTAATCTCCCATGTGTAGTCCATCCCGACAACATCCCATAGGCAGGAAAGTCACTTATGGTCCACAAAAGCATCGCTCGCATCGTGAAATTCGTCTTCGTTGAGCAGTCATACGTTCTCTCCCCTGTTGACCACAAATCCTTCAACTCTTTTATCAGTGGTTGCAGGAAAACATCCAGCGACCTTTTAGGATGTTTCGGACCAGGTATTAAAATGGTCAAGAATAGCAACTCCCGTTGCATGCACATCTCCGGTGGCAGGTTGTATGGCGTAAGAAAGACTGGCCACAATGAATATTGTCTCCCTGACATTCCGAATGGACTAAATCCATCTGTGCATAATCGAGATACGCATTCTGGATATTGCTAGCGAATTCCGGATATACTTTGTTAAAATGTTTCCAGGCTCTTGCATCTGATGGATGTGTCATCTCACCATCCGTCTGAGTATGCTCGGCATGCTATCTCATCTTTCCAGCAGTCTGCTCTGATTGGTACAATCTTTTCAATCTGTCTGTAATTGGTAGGTACCACATCCTTTGGTACGGTACCCTATTACGTCCCCGTCCTTGCGGCTTGAATCGTGGCTTCTTGCAGAATCGACATTCTTCTAACTTCTCATCATTTCCCCAGTAGATCATGCAGTTGTCGATGCAAACATCTATCATCTCCGAAGGCAACCCAAGACTATAAACCAGTTTCTGAATCTCATAATAAGAATCAGCAGACACATTGTCTTCCGGCAAATACTCTTTGAACAAGTCTGCCAATTCATTCATGCAACTTTCAGGTAGATTGTGATCAGTTTTAATATTCATCATTCTAGCAGCCAACGACAATTTAGAGAGACCTTCTCTACAACCACTGTAAAGTGGTTGATTCGCCGCATTTAACATTTCATAAAACTTTTTTGCATCTATGTTAGGTTCTTCATCTTCATCATGAGCTACGAATGCATCAGTTACCATATCATGAACCCTATCAAAATCTACCATCTGCTCCTCCTGATGGTAACTATGTTCATTATGCAAATGATGAGCAACCGGTTCTTCCTGAAAATTGCTATTACTACTACTAGCTTCATTCTGATCATAATTATTATAACCTTCTCCATGTTGAAACCAGATATAGTAATTTGGCGTTAAACCTCTATTTATTAAATGCTTCCAAACATTTTCACGATTTGCCAATTTCGAATTGTTGCATTTCCGACATGGACAGAACATCTTACCGCTTTCTAGGGCGAGCGGTGTGGAATCTGCTTGATGCATAAATGTCTCCAGTCCCGCAATGTATTCTTTCGTCACTCTCCCGTTAGCATCTCTATGCATATACATCCACCTCCGCAACTCGTAGACATTCCCGGAGCCTGACATTTTTTTCCTTTCACGTTTTTCTTTTTTTTTTTCTTGTTGGTGTGTTTAAAATGATGTTGAAACTTCCATATTTATAGAAAATTTTCGAATCTGGTAGTTGAAGTTTTGCGATGAATTTGCGAGGAATAGGTAGGTAGCAAAAAAAAAACGTGCTTCAAAATTCCTCGTTAAGTTCACGTATATCATTTCCTCGTAAAGATGACGTAATCTTACGTTGATTTAACGAGGAAAGTATATTTCCACTTTTCATCGTAAAGATAATGCAAGCTTTACGTGGTCTTTACGAGGAAAGTGTATTTCCTCGTTAAGCCCACGTAAAGTTACGTGGGCTTTACGACAAAATATTGTCTCCGTTATTTTACGAGGAAATAACGAGGTTTACTTCTTTCTTTGTAATTTCCTCGTAAGTTCCTCGTAAATTTACGAGGATTATATTTCCTCGTTAACTTTCCTCGCCAAAGTGCTGTTTTCTTGTAGTGGATGGATGTTAAGCCAAAAAAGATAATGATAGGTGTTAGTGGGATAAATAATTAAAATATATTTTTTCTGTTTCATAATAAATATTATTTTAACATTTTTTTCTTATTGCATAAAAAATATCACTTCTCAATTCCAATGCAAATTATACTTATTTTCATCTTAAATCTGATTGCAAACTGCATTGATTGTATAAATACTTTTATTTATCTCAAATACTATTGGTCAAAGAGTTGTAATTAATAACAACTTACATATACTTATGTCACTTTCTTAATCGGTGTGAAAATATCAAAATAATACTTATTCAGAAACAGAAGAGTATTAACGAAAGCTTTTTTGGCCCATTTGAACTAATCTGCAAACGAAACAGCGATCTTTTGATAGAACGATGACTCGTGTCGATTTCTACCATTTTTAAGATAACCACGTGGCTTCACGAGAAGAAGAGATATTTTTCTATATATAGAAAGCGAGATCTGTAATCTATATATATGTTGAATCTTTTCATGCTATATTCTTTTTACTTGTTTTCTCAGTTGGTAATTAGTTTGGTCTGGTGAAATGCATAATCACAGTCATTTTTTAAGCAAACAAGTATGATCAGACTAGTCATGGTAAAATCAATTTCCATGATCAGATCAGTGTTTTGAAATAGCTAAATCAAGTTGACCAAATCAACTAAAGTAGCTTTATCACTTATATAAAGATGCACCATCACACATATTGCACCCAAAAAAAGATTAACCATAATTTTTCAGGTGTTTTACATAATCAACAAAATTTATAATCAATTTATTTTAATTAGCCTGCAAATAATAAATAAATATATTTACTTTCAGATGTCATACTAATCATATAAACCAGACATTTGTTATGAACCGAGTGGTTCAGATGAATGTTTATCCAAAAGATACTTACTAGGCTTTGGCCCATTAGTGGCACATCTTGTAACTGGCCCATTAGGATTTCAGACATTGTAACTCTTTATATAAGGAGCTCATATTCGACATAATAACACATTCACAACACGTTATCAGCACGATAGCCTCTAAGCCACGAGCCTCAAAACCAAAACCCTAAGCTCAAAACTCATTTTCCTGTTTTGATCCAAAACCCTAAAAAAATTAAAAAAAAAAAACTAATTCCGGCGCGACCTTCAAACCGGCATAACTTTCAAACCGTAACGACTCAGACGCCGAGCGACCTACCAAACTGAATATCTTGAAGAGAAGAATCTATACCCGGAAACCTCGCGTCGATCGGATCTGAGACGCGCCGCCACGCTCTGTTTTAGTGCGTGCCGTCAATTGCTCAAGAACCCAAATTTTGACTCAATTTCAAATCGATCGTTCTCCCAAACCGTAACGATCCAGAAGACGTGCGACATATAAATTTGAAGCTATTAAAGAGGAGAATCCAACGCCGCAGACCTCATCTCAATCAGACGCGTTCTCTACGACAGCTACAAGCCGCACCGTCAAAATCAGAAATAAACCTAAGGCTGCAAACTTCTCTCTCTAGTTTAGTTTACAGCCGATTATCTTTGATCTTACTAACTCTTTTTGATAAATTTCTTTAAGTAAAACAAAGGATCCCAGTAAGATCAATTGAGGTTAATATTTCCAAAGGAACCAAGGAGCGAATCGAATTAATCCAAAGGTAAGTCATCAAACCCTAATTTTGATTGATCCGATTTTTATGAAAAATGTTTGAGGTTGAGATTAGAAATTTAGAGAACTCGTATACCCTGGTTGATTGAATCATTAGGTTGCTAGATTTGATATAATAATTTTGTTTAATAAACAAACCCTAAAGTTCATGAAATTTAAAACTTGTATAAAACCCCAAACCGAATCGGATTATGAAACCCTTTAAACCATATCCGATTATTAAACCCTCATCTAAACCGGTTTATGAAACTTATAAAAACCAAATCCGAATTGTGAAAACATTAAACCAAATCAGTTTATAAATTCCTAAACCAATCGATATTATAAACCCTATTTTGGTAGATAGAAAGTTTCAATTTTTAGAAAGTTTCAATTTCTAGAAAGTTTCCATTTTTAGAAAGTTTCCATTTCTAGAAAGTTTCCATTTCTAAAAAGTTTCCATTTCTAAAAAGTTTCCATTTTTAGAAAGTTTTTGGAAAACTTTTGAAATCAGTTTCTCAGAACATATTACTAAGATCTAGCTTATGAAACACTAAATATTTCAGATGTCGAATTCCTCCATCATAATATCAGGAGAAAACTACTTGCAATGTGTGCAATGGGCACAAGATATTAAGACCGTACTTGAGTCTGATAAACTATGTGAACGCTTCACAAAGGGTAACATTGCAAGGAAGATAGAACTCCTGAACACTCGCCATCATCTCTGTCTAAAACTCAAAAGTCCATATCTAACCGATGATCCCTCAAAGCTTTGGACAGATCTAGAAAATAGAAATTGTATCCAAGAGGTTATACATACCAAAGCTTTACGAGAATGGATCAACCTCAGATTCCAAGACTATAAGTCTGTGGGAGAATATAACTTTGCACTACTCAGAATAGTTTTCGAAATGAAACTATGTGGTGAGGTAGTGACTGATGAAGATATGTTGGAAAAGACATTCTCCACCTTTCACCCTACCAACTTATTGTTACTACAACAATATAAAGAGATGGGCTTCATCAACTATGCATCTCTAATAGCAAGATTGTTGCAAGCTGAGCAAAATCATGAGTTGCTAATGAGCAGTAGTGAAAGAAAGACTACGGGATCAACTCCATTGCCACTGGCTATTGCACTACCAGCCGACAAGGCTGACTTAGAAACCAACCATGTCAAGAGAGGATATGGGGGATGGTCTAAGTTGTGCAATAATTGTGGAATGAAAAACCATTCGGGACAGAGATGCAGAACTCCCAAGTATCTAGCTGTTCTTTATCAGAAAAACTTTAAAAGAAAAGCCAAGATGGTTCGGAAAGATGAAGGAAAATTGTCAAAGATATTCTCATGGATCAAGGAGAGTGTGGTCGGATGGATCACAAGAAAGATTAATCCAGTGAAGCATAAGAGAATAGATCACCATGATAACTCGACATCAAGCTCTTAGTGTTCTTACTTAGTTATTTCATACCTTTCTGTTTTTCCTTTAACATTATTCACTTCCTAGTTTTACTATCTTTGAATTAATGAAAGTTTTATTTTCTAAAAATAAAATGTCCACTCTTGTTCTTAAAAACAGAGATGATCTTACAAGATCAAACCATACAATCTTAAGATTACACACGACCATAACTTGTACCTATTTCCTAAAGAAGTACATGTTTGGACACACTAAGGTCGTGTGCACTGCATTCACATTTGAGGTTATGTACACAAAGAGAGGACGTGTACACTACTCATTCTTATAAGTGAAAGACTTAAGAATTGATGAATGGATAGTCTCAAAATTGAGACCATGGGCAGAAAGGAAACAAAGTGTTTCATCAAAGTAAAACTGTCCAAAGAAGATTGTATGATGGCAAAGACTACAAGTCCTGGTAAAAGCTAAGTGAACTCACGTCTAAAAGTATTCAAATATGATATGTCCATGGGGGTAAGTGTTAATCACTCCATGTAACATGGACATACACAATATTGAAACATCAAAGAGTTCACAAGAACAAAGATAGTCTTATCCCATTCGGACTAAACTAAAGATAAAGGAAAACATGTTACTTCAAAACGTCCAAGTGAATATAGATTAAAGTGCTCACGTTCCAAAAGGTTTGATTAACATTATATGATCATGGAGAATGTAGAAAAACATCTCATGACTCAATGAGGACACGAATATTCATAATGAAAGGACAAGAACAGATAGAAAAATCGCCTAAAAAGGCTACATATCTTTACATGATCCACATTCTAAAAATATTTTAAGAATGTATGATATGCCCATGGGGAAAGGATAAGAATAAAAACCCACCTTTTATTCTACATGGACATACACACACAGAAGTGAACATTGATACCCATCCCATTGACTAAACCAGGTCAAAGGCCAGACACATCTCATCTTAGTACATAAAGAAGTGCCACTTATAAATTATATTGCTCCACCACAGAAATATAAGATGAGAGGATGGGAATAGATGTTGGATACATTTTATATAAGTTCCCCACGTTTCTATATACCTTGAGCTATCCACGGACAAGTTGTTTAAAGCCTAGGTACACAGATAGTCACCTTAGTGAATCCGAACATCCAACATTAAGGGGAAGCTGGATAATAGAAAATTATATGGAATCAAAACATTCTTATATTGGCAAGATCCTCAGACTTTAGAATGAGTTCTAGAAGTCCATAAAGTTTATACAAAAGCTAGCTTAATATAATTGCCAGATTCCTGACCCGAATAGAATGACTAAGTCATTTCTACCAGCTATGAATGCACCAAATAAGATTTGATGTTCAAGAGAACACAATCAAGTTGCTACTGAATCTAAACAAGTTAGATCAATAAGTTCTAAAGATAAGATCCCTCAGATATTAAAGTAAGGTGCAAATCCGTGGATGAGGGACTCCTAGACATAATCAAAATGTACATGTACAAAACTGAAACCGTGATCACGGATGAGGAACCATAATATATGGTTGTACCTAAGGTACCTAATGATGCTTGGGACGCCAAGTTTCAGGGTATTGAAGGACATAATAAAACCTCAATAAGATATGTCATGTTTAGGACACAAAGGAACAAACGAGTACTCGAAACTAATGATATAATATGCACAATGTAGCACTTGAGATCATGAGATCAATGAGGATCATGAAACCCACGTCCATATGAAAGCATTCAAACATATGAGATTAAGATCACATAAGAAAGTAAACGTGGAGTTAAGAGAGGATAGGTCCCATAAGTACGGACACCTCTAGATGCTAAACCAGTTGGACAGAAAACAGTCTTTGTGAAAGAAATTTCTATGGCGAGATACACTTAATGTGCACGACCATATGCATAATATTAAGCATGGTCATGTGCACAAGGATAATCACAAAGACCAGGAATCAATTAAAAGGAGATAAGCTCCTTATGTTGGATGCAACAAACATTGAGATTCCTCGATAAGTCTGGCACATAAGAAACTTATACTTGTGGTTCAAGGATGTAAACCGCCTGATTATATAAGTCCACTGGATAATATAGATATAAGTCTCAGAGGACATAGAGTTGTCTAATGCAACAAAGTTCTCGAGAACTAGAGTATACAAGAATATTTTGATCTAAAGAAAATATCCTAGGAACCTCTGGAGACACTTCCCAAAAGACTATCTAAAGAAAGCATTGAAATGAATATTTTGGGAAAGATTAAGTTTTGGGACAAACAAAGATTGTTTGGGACTACAAAGTAAGTATCTTAAATATACTTAAAGATGAAATCCTTGTGCATGAATAAGGCATAGATTAACGATAGGCATGAACCATTATGTAAAGCCTATAAGGTTCATTGACCCTAAATGCTTACTATAAAATCTATGGCTCGCCCCACTGTATGGTAACATAGTCCCATAGTCCCTATATCTGGACATAGACCCATTTGGTCATAAGGACGACAAGAAAGTTGTGCCTTAGTTCGTATACAAGCCAATGCAAAACTCATGGTCGAATGTTTTCACTTGGTCCAAGTACTGACCCACTTTGTTCTAAGAAGGCACATGCATGGTCACGAGACCACCTAAGATAGGTCACGGATCCTTTGATCCTAGATTGGACAGAGACATATTTCCTTGGTCTAGAAAAGACTCAAGGCACATCCAGATGTCAATATTCACAAGTGAAACCATAGTTAAGTTTAAACTTAATACTATACGTCTAAATAATTTCAAAGTGCAGTATGATCATATATGTTGTTAAATGATCAAACCATGAGGCATTGGAAATAAAGCCATACATGTCCCTTGCCAAAGGTGCCATTGGCGCCTTGCCTTAATGTGTTTGTTATACACATACGAACATGAGCTTTGAACTAAGCTTATGTTATTTCTAAATATAAAGGCAATGGGACAGGATTGAAATATCCTTTTACTAATGTTTGAGATTATTTTATACTAACCAAACCCAAAGATGTGTTTGCTTGGTTTTGTTTTGATTATGATACAGGTTATAAATTGGATCTATACATGGATAGTTCTCAAACAAGCAGTATGCACACGTTGGAAAACAGATATGAAGAAGTACGAGTCCAACCAAAGACATGTCAACCGGCTTCTTCACCATGTCTACAACAGCACCACGTCCATGAGACCTTCCTATCAGTCCAGGACGTGCACATTAGAAGACCAGCTCAGAGACTTGGCGCCCATGGAGTTCACCAGTCTACTCATGCGCCAACCTCAGGAGCATATACGGAGGTACAAATCAGGGGAAGTAATACATGTTTTACTCTTTTTCCTTCACCATGGTTTTGTCCCACTGGGTTTTCCTGGTAAGGTTTTAATGAGGCAACACCAAGTAATTGGTAAAATGTATCACGAGTCCAAAATGATTTGGTATCACTCAAGATGGATACAACATCCAGGGGAAGTGTTATGAACCGAGTGGTTCAGATGAATGTTTATCCAAAAGATACTTACTAGGCTTTGGCCCATTAGTGGCACATCTTGTAACTAGCCCATTAGGATTTCAGACATTGTAACTCTTTATATAAGGAGCTCATATTCGACATAATAACACATTCACAACAACATTAACGTTTATACTTTATATAAGTAAAACCTCATTGTTCCCCTACTGGCTTTTGTGCAGTGAAACAATTTAGAAAAGGAAAAGAAAAGTAAAACCGCGGTGAAATATTTTAGCCAAAAAAGTAAAAATTTTATTCTTATAGTTTCCTTTATTTTAAAAATTATATTCAATTAAATATAAAAATCCTCGATCCTATCTTTCTCTCACAGCTCGCAAACCCTAGATCATCAATCCGACGGAGACGTCAGCTCTTCGTCGGCAATCTCTTGTACCGGCGGCATATAATCACAGATCTCTCAATCTCTGTAATACTTTGTAAGCATGCTTTCTATTTATTCGCTTTGGTCGTTTTAAGAGTGCTTTGCTTATTGGCAGTTTATGTTCTCCTTCTCTATAGATTTTGCTTCTCGCCTCTTTCCCTTTCTTCGTCCATGTATCTATCTTCTTACATAATATCCGATTTGTTGGATTACAGGAGATTAGCGTTTTGCGATGGCGGAGCATTTGGCTTCATTTGGTACGGAAAAGGACAGAGTAAACTGTCCCTTCTACATCAAGATTGGAGCTTGCCGTCACGGTGACCGTTGCTCTCGTCTCCACAACCGTCCCACCATCTCCCCTACCTTCATCCTCTCCAACATGTACCAAAGACCTGACATTATCACCCCAGGCGTCGACGCAAACGGCCAACCTCTGGACCCTCGCAAGATCCAATACCACTTTGAGGATTTCTTCGAGGATCTCTTTGAGGAACTCGGCAAGTTTGGCGAGATTGAAAGCCTCAATATTTGTGATAACCTTGCTGACCACATGATTGGCAATGTCTATGTTCAGTTTAAAGAAGATGATCAGGCTGCTGCCGCTTTGCAGGCTCTGCAAGGTAGGTTCTATTCTTGACGCCCCATCATTGCCGATTTCTCTCCTGTCACCGATTTTCGGGAAGCTACGTGTCGGCAGTATGAAGAGAACAACTGTAACCGTGGTGGGTATTGTAACTTTATGCACGTCAAGCTTGTTTCCAGGGAGTTAAGGAGGAAACTCTTTGGGAGGTCTACGCGGTCGTACCGCAGTAGGAGCAGGAGCAGGAGTTTAAGTCCCAGGACAAGAGAGAGTATGACCGGCGTGATCCTCCTCACAGGAAGTTTAGTCACCGGGACAGAGATGGCGAGTTTTACAGGCATGGAAGTGGGAAAAGGAGCAGTGAGAGGTCGGAGAGGGACGGTTCAAGGAGGAGATATGGAAGCCCTCCTAGACGAGGAGGGAGCCCTGGTGGTGGGAGAGAAGGAAGCGAGGAGAGGAGGGCAAGGATTGAGCAATGGAACAGAGAACGGGAGGAGAAGGAAGAGGGAGGAGCTTAAGAAAAAAAATATAAATGCTATGCAATGTGGTGGATTCTGCTGTCAGCTTCTCTGCGGTTGTTGATGTGTTCTGTAGTCGGTAAAATCTAGTGATGGGTTTTTCGTGTGGTTGTTCTAATTCGGGAACTTGGAATGAGAGTGGAATAGATTATAAGAAAACGTTGAGGTTAACTTTCTTGTAGTTTTGATTAGGACAGACTGTTGGTTGCCTCGCGTCCCCTGATCTTATTCACCCGTCCTCCTTAGAACTTTGTACTATCTAGTGTTGGTTTAAAAGAGTTCAGTTTCCTTTTGAACATTTTTGCGGATGATATGCGATAAAAAGTGTCTATTTCGACCCTAGTTTTACCTTCTTTTTTTTCTTCGTAACACACCCTAGTTTTACCTATCGTGGCTATTTCTTCCCAAATTTTATACGGGGGAATTATACATCTTGTATAATATAAATATAATAAATATGAGATTCTTTCCAATGTATTCCTCTACTTTTTTTATTAAAAAAAATTCTTAAAGATTCTTTTTAGTTTTATAATTAACACTCTTTCCTTTAACTTATAACTGGTGAACATTAACCAATTCATTATATTTTGAATTTTTTTCATAAAATTACAGTATTATTTAATTTGAATATTTTATTACAAAAACATAAACAAAGTAGACATATTTAATCATCATTATTACTATATTTTTTCATAAATAATCAACTAATACATTATAAAATGAGAAATAAGATTTTTTATCTTTGATATTTTTGAATCGACTTAAAAACTTTTGGAATCAATTATTTTCATCATCTGATATTTGAAACAACCAACAATAAAATCAACAAGTTCATGTCCATCCATTTCGTTTGGACAATATTCTAACGATCTTTGTAGATTCGGAAGTAATTTACCAGAATATTAAATTGTTCTAACACTACTAGAAAATGCGGCTGTAACAACGACACTTTACGAGGAAAATAATTCTTCGTAAATTTACGAGCTGTTTACGGCGAAGTTACGTAGAAATATGTTTTCGTCGTAAAGCCGTTGTAAAATTACAAGAAAATACATTCGTCGTAAAACAAATGTAAGTTTACGAGGACTTTACGTAGAAAATGACAATTCGTTGTAAACTCGTTGTACATGTACTAGTGATTTGCGACGAATCATGTTACCGTTATTTTAGGTGGAAACGTGTATTTAGTGGACTTTAAATTAACTAATTTCATTGTAAATTAGTTGTAAATGAGATATAAAAACGATGTAAAACCGTAGTAAACATTTTCGTTGTAAAATCCATGTTATACCTTTACCTACCAAATTCGAAAATTGTCTATATGGTCATTTCTCAATTCTAACAACACACAAACGAATACAAAGAAAAAAAATCCAAAAAGTTCAAAAAATGGCTGATGGCTATAATATTTACGAGTTACGAAATTGGATTTATTTGTATAAAGATTCTACCGGTAGAGTGACAAATGCATTTCTAAGCGGGCTAGAGACATTCATGCACCATGCGGGTTGTACACCGATCACGCAGGAAAGCGGTAAGATGTTATGTCCTTGTTGGAAATGCAAGAATTCAAAATTTGCTTGTAGTGAAACTGTATGGAAGCACTTAGTAAACAGAGGATTTACACCACAATATTATATTTGGTATAAACATGGAGCGGGTTATGGTGGAAATGAAGCTAGTAGTAGGTATAATTTTGAGGCTGCTGGTAGTAGTGAAGAACCGAATCATTTGCATAATGAATCTAGTTATCATCAGGAGGAGCAGATGGTAGATCATGATAGGGTTCAAGACATGATTACTGATGCATTTTTAGAAACAACTACAACAATAGCTCATGAAACTGGAAATGTAGAAGAACCTAATTTGGATGCAAAAAGTTTTATGAAATGTTAGATGCTGCAAATCAACCAATCTACACTGGTTGTAGAGAATGCATCTCTAAATTTTCTCTAGTAGCTAGGATGATGAACATTAAAACGGATCATAATTTACCTGAGAATTGCATGGATGCTTGGGCGGAGTTGTTTAAAGAGTATTTGCCAGAAGACAACGTGTCAGCTGAATCTTATTATGAGATTCAGAAATTGGTTTATAGTCTTGGGCTGCCTTCGGAGATGTAGATGTTTGCATCGACAACTACCTGATCTACTGGAATGATGATGAGAAGTTAGAAGAGTGTCGATTCTGCAAGAAACCACGATTCAAACCGCAAGGGCGTGGAAGGAATATGGTACCGTACCAAAGGATGTAGTAGCTACCAATTAAAGACATGTTAAAACAATCATACCAATCGGAGAGGACTGCTGCATGGATGAGGTGGCATGCTGAACATGTCCAGAAGGATGGCGAGGTCGCTCATCCTTCAGATGCAAGAGCGTGGAAACATTTCAACAAGGTATACCCAGATTTCGCTACAAATATTTGGAATGTCTATCTTGGGTTATGCACCGATGGATTTAGTCCATTTGGTATGTCTGGGAGACAATATTCTTTGTGACCAGTTATTCTTACGCCGTACAACCTGCCGCCGGACATGTGCATGGAACAAGAATTTCTATTCTTGACCATATTAATCTCTGGGCCGAAGCATCCAAAACGGTCGTTGAATGTATTTCTTCAATCACTGATACATGAGCTAAAAGAGTTGTGGTCAGAAGGGGTAAGAACTTATGAGTTGTGGTTGGAGCTACATGACCATATTTAATTTTATTAATTATTAATGTTTTCAAAATTTTGTTTGTTTCAGTAAAGGTGGCAGTGGTCCTTAGGAATCACCGAAAGGGTGAAGAAGGAGTTCTTGTCAAAAGCAAAGACCCACATTACCAACACGGTCTCAGATTGGAAGGATAAGTTGGAGATCTACGGTTATGACGGGAAGCCCACTGAGGTCACAAAGGATGTATGGGATGGCCACATCGCCTATTGGAAGCTACCCAGCTCGATCCGGAAGGCCAACTCCTGATCCGCTTCCCGTAGGACCAAGAATAAAGACGGTCATTTGCCTATGGTTCATAGAACCGTGCAAAAACCTCATGCCGGGATCCGTCTAGAAGTTGTAAGTTTTAGTTATAGTATTTATTTTATTAATAAATTTTAATTTCAATATTTAATTTTTTATTATTCATGTTTTGTAGTTTGAGAAGACCGGAGTTTTGCCGTCTCTGTCTGCTCTCTTCAAGATGACTCACGCCACACCAGACGAGACTTTTGCTGATCCTGCATCCGAGAAACTCTTCAACATTGTGGCTGCTCGGGTTGAAGAGCGAGAGACGCAACTAACCCAGTAGTCTCTGGATTGATTACCCGTCAAATTGACGACGGAAGAGGTCGACAGGATCTTCGAATAGGTAAAATTTAAAAACTTGTTTAAATTAATTTGACTATTTCAATACATAATATACTATTTAATATTATTTTTTGTAGGTGGCTCCAAGAAAGAAGAGACGGATGGTGAGAATAGGTTCTGTTAACGAAGTCGCAAGGGCGACTTTTTCATACTCTTCGAGACGGGACCAGGAGACTTCTTGGATGCAGGCTCGATTGGATACCCAGCATGTCCGTTTGGATTCTCTTGAGGATCTGTTGGATGTTATGACGGTGGGAAACTCGAACATGTAGAGAGCATTGGCGGCCAGCGAGAAGCTCTCGGGATGCAACATGGGATACCGGATCTACCGATACAGCAGGCTCTGCGGGACCGAGCGGCCCCACCAACTACTTCAATGATTTGACGCTCCCTTAGATTTTTTTTATTTATAATATTTTTTTGTATTTTAAAACTTAAATCTTTTTATGACATTTATTTTCTAAAAATTTTTTTTGTTTAATTTTTTAAATTTCCAATTTTATTATTATAAATAATAATAAAATAATAAATAAAAATAATATTTTAAATAATGATAAAAGATGTAAATTCGTTGTAAATGTTACATGGACTTTACATCGAAGTAGTCGTAAATACATTGTAAACATTTACATCGACTTTACAACGATGGACATGTAAAGTCCTCGTAAATGTTACAACGTATTTACATCGAATATTTACGAGTATTTTACATCGAAGTGTTTACAACGTCTTTACGTCGAAAGTTTACGAGATATTTACAACGAGTGTTTACGTGGCGTTTACGACAAAACATTTCCTTCTGCTTTACGACGAAATAGTTTACTCGTAAATATTACGTGGCGTTTACGACGAATCTTCCTTTATAACGAACGATTAACAACGAAACGCGTTCCGAAGTTAATTCGTCGTAAACCCCATTTACGACAAATTTACAACAAATTCGGCCCTCGTAAAAAATATGTTTTCTTGTAGTGTAATATGCTGTATTAATTAATATTTAAGTTCAACTTAAATATGTTATCAATATGTAAAATATATGTGGAATTCCTAATAATTAAACGATAATTAATAATTTTAGTTTTAAATATAAAATTTAAGTATTATTTGTTAAAATTAGAGTTTCACATGAAATAATAATATTATTTATTTATTTTGTTTATAACTGAAAAATTAGAATATTATGTAAACAAAAAATAATTGGGTTTATATATATAAATAATGTATTTCTACATAAACATTTATTTTAGTTATAATCACAAAAAATTAAAGATTTATTGTGTAATTAAAAAAAATATGTTTCTATTATAGAGAAATGCTATTTTCTCCTAAATATAGAGAAGAAAATAGCAATCTCTACTTTAAAAAAAGAAATAGAGGTATAATGGAATAGATTTTACTCCATATAGAGAGGCAAATAAAGGAGTGGGTTTGAAATGTTCTAAGGAAAAAAAAGTTCTCAATCAATTTACAAACACAATTGTTTCCAAAAGCGCCATAGAAATTACAAGATTACATTCATCATAGCCGTTTTAAAAATCGGTCTATGTCACTAGACACTTGCCATAAATCGGTCTACTGATTCTTTTTTGACTGGTTTCTCCGCTACCACTTGCAAACAAAGCCTTTGCGGTTTATAGCGGTTGACAGCGTTTCAAAACAATCATACAAACTGCTACAAATCGCTTGAAATCGCTCCGAATTTTTTAAAATCAAAAGCTGGTTCCAACTAGCGTTTGCGGTTGCGGACGGTTGCGGGTGGATAAAAATATATATTTTAAAAATATTTTATAATTTAATTAAAAATTAAATTTGGAAATATTATAAAAAACTGTATATACACATTTTAGTGAATGTTGAAAATTTTGTTTGAATTCTTGTTTTAAATATTTAATTTGGTTTTTATATTCGTCAAAAGTAAATTTTAAAGCACAAAGAAAATTATATACTATAAATATAAATATGCAATAAATAATTTATTAACTTATAAATTTATTTAAATTCCGAATAATTAGCATAAATGCTAATCATATACAAATAGGCAATTCTCTAAAATGACACTAAAGTGAGTTTTTAACTAAATAATAATAACTTTTTTGAATAATTTGATTTTAAATTTTATTTTATTTTTTGAATTCTTTATTTAATTTTTTTTTTCCAAACTTTTATTTTGAAACTAAAAGTTCTTTTTGAAACTATTTAAAAAATATTTTAAAATGGAATATTTAAAAGAAAATCTTAGACCCCATCTCTCAAAACTTCTTCTTTCAAATCTAAATACTAAATCTAGATTAGTTAACCATAAATGTATGACTATCTATCTGCTTTTTAATAACATTTTGATCATTTTAACCATTATACACTACATTTATGATAAAAACATTTTTTAATGTCACCCCAGAAAGTTTTTCAATACAAAATTATAAAATGCCTAATTACTGCAAACGATTTTTCTAACGTTGAACGTCATTGTCACCTCCTATCCCGGTCGACCCATCCGACCACAACACCACCAACCAGATCTCGCTGCCCGTGACGGTGTCATTTACTTTACAAGATATACATATTACTTTAGTTTTCATGTATAAAAAATGTATTTGTCTATTTGTACTTCTCATTAGCTGGGTATACATTATATCTTGTCTACTACTGATATTAATCACATGATTAATCAGTTACGTAGATTAATAGATATATGGATTGACCACTTGGAGAAAGGCGTCGCCATCTTCATTAGAAATACACCGGTATCGTATGAAGCTATATGAATTTTGCAATAGTTTTCTTACATCACATGCAAACAAATGTCGGGAATGGTAGTTTATGGACAAAAAAAACTGCTGTTTTATTGATTAAAGGTTGCATCAAAACATAGGTCGATGTAAAACCCGATTTAGGTTCAACTGGTGTACCGGATAATAATTAGAGGAAAGATAATTTGTAAGATCACAAGTTCGAATACCACAAAAATATAGCTGCTTTTTAATTGGCTGATCTGAAAATATGATGGGTTTAAAGCTTACAACTTCTCAATTCTGAAGAAATACTAAAACCTTGCATTACCATATAAAAAATAATCCTAAACTTGTCTGTTAATTGTAAAAATTGTTAAAGATAAAAATAAAATCAGATAGTGATTATCTATTCAAAGAGATAAAACTTATCTCTTTTAGTTTGTTTTTTTCTATGACGTCACTTTGTTTAGACCGACTTCTCTCCTCTGTATAAAGATATTTCATGTCTATTTGTAAACTACAATATACAGTAGAATAAAAAAGCTTTCACTGCTCTCTTTCTCTTGTCACTATCACTCTTTTCAGAAGTTATATAATATTAATCTAGAGAAATTTAGGTAAATATACACAATAAAGGTTGAAACTAGCCATCTATACATGATGGAACATAAATGGTCATCTTCTTGCCTTTTAGTACTAGAAAAGACGGAAAAAACTCTCACTCTTGATAAAAATATACTGACACAGAAGTTACCACAAAAAGATATATCAGTCTTGCAAAAACGTCAGTTGTAGGTCAGAAGCTAGATCACTTATCCTCCACACAATTCATCTGATTTTTTTTTCATAAATGCTTGATTTTGTAGGATACTTTCTCACCACATAATATGTGTTGCATGTTATGCTTTATCTAAAAATTTACATTATGATCTAAAATATTATAACACATTTAAACAGTATATATTATAACACTTTAAAATAATCTATCAAAGGAAGTGATGGAAGTTTAGCAACCTAATCATGTAAAAGGTTACGTTTCAAATATGGATTGATTCGTTAATTAAGAAATTAAAATCCAGAATATATTTTGGAGATATTCTCTTTAAGTATTGATATCACTCAAATTACCCTAAAAAGTGAATTACTCTCTCAAATAAGAGGTTCAGATGCAGTACTTAGGGATCGAATCCACAAGGACTCTAGGATTACTTCAAGGCTTAACTAAATAGAATTAAGAATAGACTTAAGGTTCAATATGTTTTAAAGCAGTAAATATTAAGGTGAACAAGGGAATTGTTCAGCAAATGAAGTGAAGGTTGTTTCTAGATGAGGAAGATAGCTAGATTCAGGTATTTCTCAGGTATGAATTTATGTAGTTTGAAAGTGACAATAGGGCTTTAGTCCATGAACTCAATCAATTGGTACGACCAGTAGGGTCTCCTTTACTAGATCCTGGATCTCAACTGTCGTTTGTTGATCTCGGAAAAGAGTCGATCGATACGACTATGTCTTAATCGATCGATACACCTTTCATACAATCGATCGCTACAACGATGGTTGTGTCGATCGATGGTAATTCTAGCAAGCATTATCGATTTGGTTGAACACGTTCTCTAATGATCTAGACCACCTTTCGCATGAGTCTAGTCAGTTAGATCACTATAGTTTATTTCAGGGTATTGAGAGTATACAGTTGGTTATCTCTTCAATCCTAAGATCTAGATTTAAGGGTGATCAATCCTAAATCTAGTATTAAGAACAACTAAGTGAAAGAACTAATTTAACAACCCTAATAGACATCACAATCTCATCACATGATTCACCCTTATGAGAAACCTAAATCTAACAATTAGGTTTACTCAGACATATTCATGAGAGACAAGATCATGATGGTTTGAATAAAATTTAATATGAAATAAGGAACACAAAGAGTAGTGAGTAAGATAAAAAGGGAGTTCAAGATCTTCTCTGTTTTGCAGTCTCAGATCTATCTCTCCAACTCTAACTCTTCTCCTAAGGTAGCCAAATTGCTTCTCTTCTCCAATAGGTCTCTAGGCAAGTCTGCCTCTAAAATGATAGAAACCCTAGTATATAAAGCCTAACAGGCGGCCAGGGACTAAATGTGTAAATAGCACACTTTGTGATACACGAAAATCTTCTAAGTCGTAGTCCATTGATATATGGTGTTTTTCACATCATTGTATATATGTTTTCATTTGTTTCAAGTCACTAATTCGTGTCAGTCTAGTCCTTTTTGACCTTTTACAGGTCTGGAGTTAGTAGAAGGAAGAAGAGAAGGTGCCTGATGAAAAGAAGTCCTTTTGGAGCATTCCTGCGGAGAACACTCAAGAGAACAGCCCCGAGACTGTTCTCTCGCAAGCGGAACAAGCAGACGGAGTGATCCGGAGATTGTTCCAGACGAATATGGAAACTCCTATTTCGGGAATTAAAGCCATGTTGCCCTAATCTCTTTTCTTCTGATTGGCGCCTCCATATAAAAACGCCATCTATCTATTTTCTATTTTTCTTACGCTAGTTTTACAAGAGAACACTGAGTATTTTGCGATCTGCAACTTGTAAGGGAGAAGAATCCATCCTCTGATAGAGAAGATCATCTGAACCCTATTGTTTCATACTCTGTTCCTATGCAATTTTATTCAGGATTTATGTCTTTGTTTATGTGCATCATGATCGAGTAGTGACCTTGCTCGCCTAGGGTTTTTAGGGTGTTGAGACATGAGCTAAACATAGATAAGTGATCCATAACTGTTCTTCATTCATACTGTTCTTACTGCTTTCATTAAACTGATCACTTGATGTTAGATCACTAGTTCATCACCTAGTTAACCGCTTAGGATGATAACTTGACATATATTGAATGAGCTTAGTATCCCTAATCAGCGAAAGTAGATATTAGGGTGGTAAGTGAACTGATCGGACCTGTTCTCTAAAGCTTGCAATCGATCCTCATCCCAACGACAGTTAGGTGGTGAGATCGATCTGCAAAGCGATCACTACCACGACAGTGGAGTGTTCCAGCTGAGTGATCCGAGTTCTAGAAAGCACCTCATCGCGCTTGAATAATTGTTTGGCTCCAATTCAACACCCAATGAAATACCCTAGGCTAGCTCTTGTTTAATGAATCAATCTCGTGTTTATTTTGCTTGTTTACTATCGCCTATTTCAACCAAATTATATCTTCTTCTTAGCTTGATTCTGGAACTTATAGAACTAGAGTGTAGACTGGTCCTCTGGATTTGAATCTCAAGTACTACAATTGCAACTGTTAACTTGGCAGTAGCAAGGATTCATTTTTAGTGTATCAAGTTTTGGCGCCGTTGCGACGGGGACCAGATTTTTTTACCTCTAATTTTCGGTTTCATATCTAGTCTAAGATATCTAACTCGTGTTATTATCTTTGTTGCAGCTGATGATCCAGGTGCATGACCAGTAGACACACTCGGAGCAACGCACAAGGACCATTGCATCAGCTTACCAACAAGGAACTAGCGAGATTGGAACGACAGAACCGTCAACAGCCGAGATCAACGAACACCAACATGGGTGATCATCCAGATGATCTCACTGCTGCACTTGCACTCATGCAACAACAGATGCAGCAGATGCAGCAGACGATCCAAGCGCAGCAAGCTGCTGCCGAGCAAGCTGCTCTGAATGCTGCGAACCAGCAGAACCAACAGGAGGAAGTGGTCCAGATCGGCCAGAGAAACTTACTGCGTAATCTGCCTGCTACGCGATCTGCCATAACCCCTCCACCGTGCACTAGGCAAGACTTCGAGATCAAGCCAGCCTAGATAAGTCTAGTGCAAAGGAAGATCTTCAATGGACTTCCTGCTGAGATACCAATGGACCACATCGAACACTTTGAGAAGATGTGTGGTTTCACTAAAGCGAATGGAGTACTACCCGCTTACATCAAGTGTACTCTGTTCCCTTTCTCTCTTGATGGGAAAGCTGCTCGCTGGCTTGATTCACTACCCATAGAATCACTCACCACTTGGGAACAAGTCCGAGAGGCCTTCTTAAGCCACTTCTACACAAAATCGAAGACGGCGGCTTTGAGACAGAAGATCGTGACCTTCAAACAGCTGGTGGACGAGCCGTTCTGCGATGCTTGGGAGCGATTCAATGTCTACCGCAGAGAGTGCCCGCATCACGGTTTTGAGGAAGACTATCTGCTGGGAGTGTTCTACGATGGAGTAGGCTGGGAGTACAGGAACGCTTTGAACTCAGCCAGTAAGGGAGACTTCATGACTCAGTCCACTCAAGGTGCATTCGAGTTGATTGAGAACATGGCCTCAAGCTCAGCTGACAATAACCGCGAGACTGATCGCACTCAGAAGGTGAAGAGCATTGATAACAGCAAGATTGATGAGCTCTCTGCCAAGGTCGATCAGCTGATTAAGAGTAACCAGAACCAGGTCTTCATCATGGAAGAATCCCCACAGGATAAAGCTACCGCGGAAGGCACATCAGAGGCAGATCAGTCGGCTGAGGATCAGCATGAAGTGAGTTATGTGAATGGGCAAGGATGGCAGTTCAAGAACTATCACCCGAACCCTGACGTGAGGAACAATCCCCACCTGTTCAATGCTCCTAAACCAGACGATAAAGCTCAAGGAAACCAGGATCAGAACAGTGGATACCAAAGGCCTTATGGCAATCAGGGAAGAACCTTTGTCCTCAACCCAGCTCAGAATGCCCAATTCCACAGCTAGAAACAGCCGGTTAATCAGCAAGCTGCACAACCGACTCAGACGGCTCCGCATGATGACATGAAGAGCCTCGCCAATATGATGAGCCAACTGCTCCAAGGACAGCAGATCCAAGGGAAAGCACTGAACCAGGTCACAAACGACATCAACACCAGGATGAATCATATGTTCAATGACCTGAGTGTGAAGTATGACAATGTCTCAAGCCATATGAGACAGATGGATATTCAGATTGCTCAGACTGCTGAGAATGTGAAGAGACAACAAGGAACTCTCCCTGGAAAAACAGACAAGAACCCCAAGGAGTGCAATGCAGTAGGTTTGAAGAGTGGAAAGCAACTGCCTGATCTAGACCCCAGGAGATTCACATCGGCTGAGAAAGGGAAGCAAAAGGAGTCGGATCAGCCACCTAAAGTTGTACCCACAGATGAGGATGATGCAGAACAACCTACTGAGACTGTTCCGACTGAAGCAGAGCGACCCGCTGGGGTTGTTCCACCGACTGTAGCGCCTTCTCCTGCTCGTCAGTATGTACCGAAAGTGCCTTACCCTGTTCCAGCTAAGGCTACACGCAAGGATAAGGAAGAGATGAAGTGCAGGAAGATGCTGGAAGACCTAACTGTCAAGCTCCCTCTGATGAGTGCGATCCAGATGATACCATCCATGCGTAGCTTTGTCAAGGGATTGATCTCTGGGAAGATATCTGATGACAGCGAATTCATGATTGTCTCTAAGGAGTGCAGCGCAGTGCTCCAGAACAGAAGGATCAAGAAGTTGGGTGATCCGAGAAAATTTGTTCTCTCGGTTCAGATTGGGAGAACACTTTTCTCATGCTCACTGGTCGATCTAGGGTCGAGCATAAACCTCATGCCATATACTGTGGCTAAGCGCCTTGGATACTCGGACTTCAAGCCTACCAGGATGTCCCTAGTGTTTGCTGATCGATCTGTGAAGTCTCCAGTTGGAATCCTAGAAGATCTTCAAGTTCTGGTTGGAAACACAATTGTTCCTGCCAATTTCGTTGTTCTGGAAGTTGAGGAAGATTCCAATGATCCCTTGATCCTAGGCAGACCATTCCTCTGCACTGTTGGAGCTATCATTGATGTCCGACAAGAGAAGATTGATCTCCACCTTGGGGATATTGTGATGAAGTTCGAGATGGATCAGATGCTCAAGAAACCGATGCTGGATGAACAAACTTTCACTGTCCAAGAAGATGGTGATCCATTAGAGCCGCATGAGGGAATGATAGAGGAGATTCTCACCGAGGATCCGCTTGAACTCGCCTTAGTCAGAGCTGAATCCGAACAGAGCTTAGAGAGTGTTGATGCTGATGCCTATGCCAAATTCCTGGATTCAGCCAGGAGTATTGAGAGAATGGTGGCGAATCTAAGTCTGGGGGAGAACAGTGAGTCCAGCACAGCGACTGGAACAACCGCACCTCAGAGCCCGTCTGTTCCGGCAGCTCAGACCGATGACTCATGGAGCGAGCTGAAAGCTCCAAAGGTAGAGCTCAAATCCCTTCCCAAGGGACTCAGGTATGCATTTCTTGGACCCAATTCCACATATCCTGTCATTGTGAATGCTGACCTGAACAATGCAGAGACTGCTCTGCTCTTGTGTGAGCTGAGAAAATATCGTAAGGCTTTGGGTTATTCTCTAGCTGACATACCTGGAATTTCACCTGATCTGTGCATGCATAGAATACACCTGGAAGATGAATCGATGACTTCTGTAGAACATCAGAGGAGGTTAAACCCAAATCTAAAGGATGTTGTAAAGAAAGAGATAATGAAACTTCTAGAAGCAGGTGTGATCTATGCGATCTCTGATAGTAAGTGGGTTAGTCTTGTGCATGTAGTACCTAAGAAAGGTGGGATCACTGTGATAACCAATGAAAAGAATGAATTGATCCCCACTAGAACAGTTACTGGTCATCGCATGTGCATTGATTTTCGTAAGTTGAATGCTGCGACTCGTAAGGATCACTTCCCACTACCTTTTATTGATCAAATGCTTGAGAGATTGGCTAACCACCCTTACTATTGCTTTTTAGATGGTTATTCAGGTTTCTTTCAGATTCCCATCCACCCAGATGATCAGGAGAAGACGACGTTCACGTGCCCTTATGGAACATATGCGTATAGGAGGATGCCCTTCGGCTTGTGCAATGCTCCAGCGACCTTCCAGCGATGCATGATGTCGATTTTTACTGATCTGATCGAAGACATAATGGAGGTTTTCATGGACGATTTCAGCGTCTATGGGAGCTCCTTTCATGTATGTTTGTCAAACTTCTGCAGGGTGCTGAAGCGATGCGAGGAGAAGCATCTGGTGCTGAACTGGGAGAAATGCCACTTCATGGTCAGAGATGGGATTGTTCTGGGACACAAGATATCAGAGAAAGGCATTGAGGTGGACAAGGCAAAGATCGAGGTCATGATGAGTCTGCAACCACCAACTTCAGTGAAGGGAATCAGGAGTTTCTTGGGACACGCTGGTTTCTATAGGAGGTTCATTCAGGACTTCTCTAAGATCGCGAGACCACTCACTCGGTTGCTCTGCAAGGAAGCTCAGTTTGCCTTTGACAGCGACTGCTTAGCCGCATTCCACACGATCAAGGGAGCCCTAGTCAGTGCACCAGTTGTCCAACCTCCAGACTGGGATCTCCCTTTTGAGATCATGACAGATGCAAGTGATTTTGCAGTGGGAGCAGTCCTTGGACAGCGTAAAAACAAGAAGCTTCACGTGATTTACTATGCAAGCAGAACCTTAGATGAAGCTCAGTGCCGATACGCAACCACAGAGAATGAGCTCCTTGCCATCGTGTTCGCTTTTGAGAAGTTCAGATCCTATCTGGTTGGATCAAAGGTGATTGTGCACACAGACCACGCAGCTCTCAAGTACCAGCTTACGAAGAAGGATGCTAAACCGCGGCTCTAAAGATGGATTCTTTTGCTCCAAGAGTTTGATCTGGAGATAAGAGACAAGAAGGGGGTTGATAATGGAGTAGCAGATCATCTCTCCAGGATGAAAGTGTCAGATGAGACAGTTCTTGATGTGGAACAACCGATGGAGTACGTCAATGCGATTGGTCTGCGCAACATGGAGCAGTCGTCACCTGTCATCAAGGACTGTTCCCGCGTAGAAGGGGCATTCGTTGCAGTGATCCAGAAGGAGTACCCGAACCTTCCATGGTTCGCTGAGATTGCCAACTTCTTGGCAGCTGAGAAAGAGCCTTTGAGGTTCACTGGGAATGAGAAGAAGAAATTTCTAAGGGAGGCAAGGCACTACTTCTGGGATGAGCCGTATCTCTATCGGCAAAGCAAGGATGGGATCTTCAGGAGATGTGTCCCAGAGGCTGATATTCCAGGGATACTTCACCACTGCCACGGTTCCTCTTATGCTGGTCACTTTGCCACATTCAAGACAGTTTCTAAGATCCTCCAAGCCGGTTTCTGGTGGCCCACTATGTTCAGAGATTCTCACGCTTTCATATCTCGATGCAATTCGTGCCAAAGGATGGGGAGTATAAGCAAGAGAAACGAGATGCCTCAGAACTACATCTTGGAAGTTGAAGTGTTCGATTGCTGGGGATCGATTTCATGGGACCCTTCCCAGTCTCTCACAAGAACGAGTACATCCTAGTTGCTGTGGACTATGTCTCCAAGTGGGTAGAAGCGATTGCTAATCCAACCAATGATGCGCGAGTTGTAACCAAGATGTTCACCTCCATCATCTTTCCAAGATTTGGAGTGCCTAGAGTGGTTATAAGCGATGGTGGAACTCACTTTATCAACAAGTTGTTCCAAGGATTGCTGAGCAGGAATGGTGTCAAACACAAGGTTGCAACCGCCTATCATCCTCAAAAAAGTGGTCAAGTGGAGGTTTCCAACAGAGAGATCAAGAACATCCTGCAGAAGACTGTCAACACCACCCGCAAGGACTGGTCCCTTAAGCTTGACGATGCTCTATGGGCGTACAGAACAGCCTACAAGACCCCTCTAGGGACCACTCCCTATCATCTGGTCTATGGCAAGGCGTGCCACCTACCTGTTGAGCTAGAGTACAAGGCCGCTTGGGCTGTCAAACTACTCAACTTCGACATCAAACCCGCCAAGGAGAGGCGAACCATTCAGATCCACGAGTTGGAGGAGATCAGGCATCTGGCCTATGAGAGTTCTAAGATCAACAAGGAAAAGACCAAGGCGTTCCATGACAAACGGATCATCAGTAGAAGCTTTGCTCCGAACGATCAGGTCTTACTCTTCAATTCACGGGTTAAGTTGTTCCCTGGAAAGCTTAAGTCCAGATGGTCCGGACCTTTCACCATTAAGGAGGTTCGCCCTTATGGAGCTGTTGTGTTGCTGAACACAAGAGGTGGAGAATTTGTTGTCAATGGTCAGCGTCTAAAGCCATAGCTTGCTGACACAACAATCGATGAAGGTGTAGAGATACACTTAAGCGATCCCCTCAAGCCTAATCGGCTCATTGAAGTCAAGCTAGTGACAGAAAACAAGCCCTTGGTGGGAGGCAACCCACTGGTGAGTGTAAATATTGTTTTCTTTTTGTCTTTATCTTTCTAGGAACTAACTTGCAGGTTGAAAAATCAAGAAAATTCGAGATCACTCCAGGAGAACACTCCAGCGGTTTGTTCCGCCGATTGTTCCAAGTAAGTGCTCGAACAAAAAAAAAAGAGAGAGAATGGGAAGCGGTTTTGATGGACCTATTTAAGGCCCAAACACTCCACTTCCCCACTTCATCTCTCTCGCCGCAAACCACCACCCCCCCCCTTAGAACCCTAAATCGCGAACACACATCTCTCTCTTTCTCATCGATTTTGGTTCTAACCTCTTGGGATTCTCTTGAGATTGGGTTGTTTTGCAGGAATCACCTCTCCAATCAAGGTAATCGGACAAGAACTCTCCCCTTTAGCGCATGCAAATCGCGATTTGGGAGTGATTTCTTGGGTTCTCTTTTTCCTTTATGCTTTGCGATTTCATCCTAGGTTGTAGCTCTTGATAGTATACTAGCTACTAGGATTGAACTCATGATTGATTTTCAATGGAAGAGGAACCGATTTGTTGCTTGTGATTCTTGGCCTTTGCGATTTCTACTGTTGAGATGGAGGCTTGTGTAGGTTGTCTAGTAATCGATGGACTTGGATAGAACAAGAAGATTGGATTGTTCCATCGTTGCTAGAACAACCGACGAACTGTGCTGATGTTGTGTTGCTGTTGTTTTGCAGATGCCTCAAAGATGAGAAACGCTAGAACAGCCAAGAGCATAGCTTCTCCAGCCGCGAGTGCTCCGCCTGGTTACCCCATGGCCCGAACAAGAATGAGGGCGCACCCATCGACCTCAATGATCCGATGCTCCTTGACTTCAACGTTGAGGGATGGGACAGGGAGTCGGCAGCGATATACAACAGGCTCCTCCTGGCAGAGATCTCCACGCGGTTCGTGCACCAGCCAACACTAAGCGCTTTAGGCCTTGCACTGAGGTGTTCGACACGATGCAAGCTATGTGATTCATGCCTCTCTGCTACCAGGCCTGTTCTCTACCCAGACTTGGTCAGGCAAGTGCTCGCGACGTGCAGGATCACTTACCAGAACCCCACTGCGCCTACGTACGAGAACTGCTCCTTCCCTTCATGGCTGATGGAAAGTTCTGCACCATCTCTCTCAACGACCTGAACGCGCTATTCGAGATTGCAGACACGCCAAAGGGGGTTTCAGTGGAAAAGAAGTTCAGCCGGCAGACACTTTTGGGATCTCATCGCAGCCGGCAAGTTCACCTCTCGCAAGGCCTATCAGTCGCAGATCCGGAACCCTGCTATCCGGATCATTGCCAAGATCGTGTCCAATGTCCTGTTCGCGAAGGAGTACACCTCCAAGATCACGAATGGAGAGCTCCAGGTTCTCTACACGGGACTTGAGGACGAGATGCGCAGAGAGAGACATCACCCCGATCCAGGAAGTCAAGACCAAACCCAGGGTTCCATCTCATCTCCATGTTCGCTGACCGCAGAGACACTGATTCGGACTGACGATAAGAAGGATCGATGCGGCAGTCTGCTCACACCATTGTTCCAGCACTTCAACATCAACCTCGGCTCCTACAAGGTTGTCTCTGAGGGAGTACATCGATACTCCTTACCTGATCGCATGTCACATCTTGCGCGACGAGACACCTACAAATTCCAGGATAAAGAAGGGAACCCTCTGTACTGCAAAGCTCCTATGCCAGGGTTCACAGACTTCTTATCCCTGGAGAACATTGTGTTCTCACTCGATGAAGAGCACCTCTGCGATGATCCGAAGGCGCGGTTCAGCACGATGATGAAGACATGGATGATGTGGAGCATGTGACTCCACCGGCTGATGGTGAGGTATGACTTGGAGGACTTCACCGATGTGACTGATGATCACGCCTACAGACTCTGGATGGTTGATTCCCAGAAGAAGAACAACAGCCTCATGAAGAGGATACTCAAGGCGATCACAGGCGGCTGCATGGAGCGCATGAAGAGCGGTACGCCGCAGAGAACAAGGCCCCCAGGCAAGGAACACGCGGGAACATCGACTGGAGCAGAGAGACTGCTGAGGAACAGGAGGACAGCTGGTAACTCCGGTAGCGTCGATTCAGACTGAGTTCGAAAGGACTATTTCTATCCCTTGTCTTATCCATCTGAACTATTTTATTTTTTATGTTATTTGCTACTGTTTGGTGTGTTTCAGCTTCCTCTGATTTATTTTCACAACAGGGATGGTGTGAACAAGAATGAGGGGCACCATCGACCTCAATGATCCGATGCTCCTTGACTTCAACGTTGAGGGATGGGACAAGGAGTCGCAGCGATATACAACAGGCTCCTCCTGGCAGAGATCCTCCCCACGCGGTTCGTGCACCAGCCAACACTAGGCGCTTTAGGCCTTGACACTGAGGTGTTCGAACACGATGCAAGCTATGGGAGTCATGCTCTCTGCTACCAGGCCCAGGTTCTCTACCCAGACTTGGTCAGGCAAGTGCTCGCGACGTGCAGGATCACTTACCAGAACCCCCTGCGCCTACGTACGAGAACTGCTGCTTCTCCTTCATGGCTTGATGGAAAGTTCTGCACCATCTCTCTCAACGACCTGAACGCGCTATTCGAGATTGCAGACACGCCAAAGGGGTTTCAGTGGAAAAGAAGTTCAAGCGGCAGACACTTTTGGGATCTCATCGCAGCCGGCAAGTTCACCTCTCGCAAGGCTATCAGTCGCAGATCCGGAACCCTGCTATCCGGATCATTGCCAAGATCGTGTCCAATGTCCTGTTCGCGAAGGAGTACACCTCCAAGATCACGAATGGAGAGCTCCAGGTTCTCTACACGGGAACTTGAGGACGAGATGCGCAGAGAGAACATCACCCCGATCCAGGAAAGTCAAGACCAACCCAGGGTTCCATTCTCATCTCCATGTTCGCTGACCGCAGAGACACCCTGATTCGGACTGACGATAAGAGGATCGATGCGGCAGTCTGCTACACCCATTGTTTCAGCACTTCAAATCAACCTCGGCTCCTACAAGGTTGTCTCTGAGATGGAGTCATCGATACTCCTTAACCTGATCGCATGTCAATCTTGCGCGACGAGACACCTACAAATTCCAGGATAAGAGAAAGGGAACCCTCTGTACTGCAAGCTTCCCTATGCCAGGGTTCACAGACTCTTATCTGGGAGAACATTGTGTTCTCACTCGATGAAGAGCACCTCTGCGATGATCCGAAGGCGCCGGTTCAGCACGATGATGAAGACATGGATGATGTGGAGCATGTGACTCCACCGGCTGATGGTGAGGTATGACTTGGAGGACTTCACCGATGTGACTGATGATCAGCCTACAGACTCTGGGATGGTTGATTCCCAGAAGAAGAACAACAGCCTCATGAAGAGGATACTCAAGGCGATCACAGGCGGCTGCATTGGAGCGCATGAAGAGCGTAC